>NW_019385306.1:75898-85115 GCF_000671375.1 Centruroides sculpturatus | reverse complement strand
TTTTTTTTTTATATTTGTATTTTGTATTAAGCCTATGATTAAGTTTCCTCGATCTTTTGTTTAACACTTTCTCGAACTTTCTAACGGTCCTGTTTCCCTGCTGGTGGTAAAACATTTCTGAGAACTACAACGAAAAACAAGGGTGTGGAAGTAGGCCCCGAGGCAAGGAGAGAAAGGGTGAAGGGGACTTGGGGAGCTAGCGTTGGGAGGAGAGAGACGTGGAGAGGAGATCCTGGTCGCCGGAACAAAGGAGGACGGTGTGATTCAGGGACAGATAGAGCGAGACATAAAGGAAAGGAAGAAAAATCACGAAAGTTTTCTCTTCATAGACGTTAGTGAAATCTGAGGAAAGGAAGGAAAATCACGAAAGTTTTCTTTTCATCGACGTTAGCGAACTCTGAAGAAAGGAAGGAAAGAAACACGGGTACCCCACCAGCAGTCTTTTCTTGTCTTTGTTTTTTGTTCTTAATCTTAATATTTTTCTCTCATTCTACTTCTTTATTTAGTATATAAGTTAGATTAAGTTAGGTTAAGGTAGGTTAAGTACGGTTTTACATTGTCGCGAAGTACCGTTGCACTCTCTCTAATTCTGATATATGTATATGTACACGAATTGTATATATTGGAGTTGGGATCACTGAGAATCTTGTATAATTGGACGAAACGACAATAACACTTTGGAAACTTTTATTGTAGACTAATTTCTTTGTGTCGTTCGTCCACGTGCTCTCCACAAAGCAATGGCGACGTCGAACGGTGCACACTCGGTAAGTAATCCTACAATTTTTTGTTTATAGCATAGTTTATACGGATTATTCCTAAAATAATATACTGTACGTGTTTTGGAAATGTTGAGTCGAATTAGTCTAGGAATCGATTAATTTTATGGAAGAAAACCTTTCAAACAGCCGTAGTCCGTAAACTTCACACGTATCGGGCTGTGATTGGCAAGGACTCGTACAAAATGGATTCATAAAGAACGGAACGTATCTACTGTGTTATAGGGGGGTCGACTGTACTCAGGTCAATAAACGTACTGTACATTTCATATACTAACACTGTTGTTTCTATCACCTAATCCAGTGTTTCTCAACGGGGGCGATACCACCCCCATGTGGGCGATTTTCCATGTTGAGGGGGCGATTAGTGACAATTTATATTTTGGGAGAGCGAAAAACAATTTTCTGGGCGATATAATAAAACATTATATTAATTAAGAATAATTAGATATTTTATTCGTTATATCGTACAATAATTAAACAAATAACATTATACTAGTCACTAGTCTATTCAATGCAGTACGAATTTGGCATTAGCCTTGGCCCTCGGCCTCGGAATTTTGAAGTGAAGAGCGATACCACATAACGGTTTAATTGAAGGGGCGATACTACGTTGAAGGGGGCGATGGTTCGTTACAGGTTGAGAAACACTGACCTAATCCAACCTCACTAATATTCCACCTCCTTAATTTAAAAGTCCGAGTAACGCCGGCACACTCAGCTATTATATTATTAAAATAAATTTTAAAGGCTTTAGATACATAACGAATATTATGTTTTTCTCGAAAACCGAATTTACACATATGCTAAAAAATGTGTAGTTTAAGGTCTACGATATGAAGAAAAAGTTTAGGGCCTCGCGCATTCATATTTATTATTTAAATGCGTGAGACCCTAATGATGGAGTAGAAAGAACTCCTATTGTAGCTTAAGACCACAATAATTTTAATCTCAGCTATGCTTAACGTAATATGCGAAACCAAATACCATAGCAAGTACTGTGTGATATGGATTTTACGTTGTAAACTTATAAACAATGACTCTCAGAACTCCATATTTGTCTAGGATTCTCACTCAAACTAAAATCATTATTGCTAAATGTTTCAAATATTACTTATTCACAATAAAAATTAAACTTACCGATGGACTGTGAGAAGGCTCTTGTGCTAAACATTTACCATCGCTTAATTTATGAAAAGCTGCAAAGATACATTTTCCCTCGCCAGTAGGTATGTCGACGAGTTTCGTTACGTGTTGATTCCAGGACATTTTACTCTTTGAATGTCATCTTAATCATTATCTTAAATCTATCAACTATTAAAGAGAATGTTTTAAAATTTATTTATCTTATCACTCACTTAAAGAGCTGTATCAGAATTTTGAGATATTAGATGGTCTTCTTAATAATTAAATACTTTCTTGTATTTTTAACAAACTTCTAATGTTGCATGAAACTATTGTTGAATGTAAATTAAAGAGAATTACAATTGTTATAAGTCATTATAACATTGTTATAAGTTATTCTGCTTTTCTTTAACAATCATTTCTATAAACACTGTATAAAGTTACGAAAACAAGTACTGTAATGCAAATAAAAAACATTTAAATCAAGAGTGTCGTCGTAAATTAAAAAATGCCAAGGCGCTGACCGGCACCAAGAGTTTGAATCGCCACTACCTATGGAGCAGCCACAGTCTACGAAGTTTGCATGGGCAAAACGCAACTCTGTGGCGCAATATTAGCAGAAAAAAACGGCTTATATGCGTCAAAAATGAATTATATATTCTTAATCAGCGCAAAAAACAGCTGTACAAAAAACAATTTTCTGAATTGTTTGGCCGGAGTGCCTAGTCTAAAGTTCAACCGGGAGGTTCACAAAGTACAAGGGATTTGCTCTGCTTTAAAAAAGTATCTGGGCGTCGCCCTGGTATGCCCTGGCACTACAGCGCTGATTTAAATATAAAAATATTTAAGAATATAAAAAAACCACAAATATTGTAAATATTGTGTCCTCTTATAATATTTCTATAAATATTTAAATACAGCATTGTCCCTATTCAGTAGCGTAGCGTAATGGGGGCGGCAGTGGCGGTCCGCTCCGGGCGGCACTTTTTAGGGGCGGCAAAATTTCACAATAACTAATAATAATATCTTGTAAAAATTTGAAACATTCTAATCTATACTTGCATTGCGCCTACGATAGTGCTATTGTCCGGACAGTCTGTGAATCGGCTCGCCGTCCGGATGAACTAGTAACTTTTTTATCCGAGGAAATCCTGCGAAACCTGTTGACTTTTTTTTTTTTTTTTGCTAGTACGATTCATTCGCGTTCATATACATTACTAATATCCAATAGAACTATTTTAAACAGGTCGCTGCAGTAACACCGAATTTTTCATTGCTTATTCTGTGACAAAACTCAATTTTGGTCTTTTAAATTGAAATACCTAAATAAGGGTGGGGGCGAAATTTTCCTCCGCCCCGGGCGGCTGACACCCACGGTACGCCACTGAGAATAACTTTGTGATTGTTATAATTAAATACGTTTAGTCCAACACGAGCAGCCATCTTGCAAATCGTACGACAAAACAAAAACAATGACGTCACCAGTAGAAGAAGTTAGCATAGATAAAAGAAGCTGACTGAACTAGCTAGAATTCTAGCGGTGGGAGGAGTCATTAGTTAGAAACGAGTTCAACATCGCAGCATAACTAGACTTAGCAAGAATTCTGCGTTACTGAACACGGCCCAGGTTAACAATGGGTACGTTTACTTATAGCTCCGATCTCGCCCTTAGCGCGCTCGGCCTGTATACTTTTTCTTGCTACCAATGAGTACGGCGTTTACTTTTCACACCCGTGACGTCATTGCTAACATTCCTAGCGCGCTCGGCGTGCTCGGAGAATTTACAACGAGCTTGGAGTTTGTTCAAAGATGGCGCCGTCCATTACTGTGTATACTTTTATGAGCGTGCTAGTATGACGTCAGGCTGTTGTAGGTGTCAGCTCGCCGAGCATGGAAGCTAGCAAAAAGTAAGCGCATCCATGAGTGCGTTTACTTTTTGCTAGCTTCCAAGCTCGCCGAGCTGACATACTAGCGCAGCCTGACGTCATACTAGCACGCTCGTAAAAGTATACACAGTAATGGACGCCGCCATCTTTGAACAAACTCCAAGTACAGTGGCTAGAAAATATAGTGTCGAAAGCGCTTATATTCCTCCATTATAACCGTTCGGTCCATACATCGAGGTTAGTGACGTCACAGACAAGGTGGCGCTGATGTCAATCGTAGTGCTACTTTCGCTTTGGCTACGTGATATCCTTTCTTACAAGAACATCGAAAGCGATTAAATNGTATTATTCAAAAATGACGAAATATAATAACTGTTCTTCTTTTAGAAATCTTAAACTTTTTAATCCACTTAATATTTTTTACAAATATATCTCATCTTCAAAATATGTAATCTTAATCTTAAACAAGTTTGTTTTTGTATATCTATTCTAAAGGCAAGATTTTAACCTAATATTTTTGAAAGATAAAAGTTTTAAAGAATTGTTAAAATATCTTTGCTACATTTATAATGAAATTACAATAGAGTCTTATTTTACATGAAATTTATAAGAATTTGTGGTTTTTGTAGAAAAAAAAATGGTTAGGTTAACCTTGGATGCACAGGGTGCACACACTGACTATTTTTATTGTGAAATTCAATGTGGAGTAAAAATAATGATATAAAAATTAGAAGCAATTTTCTATTAGAAAAATTATCATAAAGATAAAACAACAATAAAAGAGTGTAATGTAGGCATGAAGAAACAGAAAAAATTGTAAACAAGTTATGTAAAGTAAAAAATAAACTATAACTTTTGATACTGTAACAAAACCACAAGAGAGTGGTGTCAAATACATTTTAATGTTTTTCAGTTAATTGTAATGATTGCATTAGTGAATAAGCAATCATCTGGAACTACAGTACTTGGAATGAAGCACAAATTTGTCTTATTTTAATTAAACCATACGAGCTGTTCAGGGGAACAAAATGGAAAACGCCAAAATGAAAGTTTTAGAATGTAGCAAAAATAAAACTGAGACTGAACCATAAATCTGAATAATTTTATTATAACCAACTTTTTACTGAAAGTGTTTTACAATCAATCTAATTTCATAATGATATAATTAAAAGAGCCAAAAGATCACACCTGGACCTGACCTTACCATTATGTATCCCTGAGCAGCTGATATAATGACATATTAAGTTTCTTGTACAATTTTTTTAAAATTTCAATTTCATATCAATAATTAATTTAAAAATAAAATAATTCATATTTGCACATTGTTGTAATTCTCTTAGTATATTCTTTTACTTTTATTATTTTTAATTCCAACTGTAATGTTTTATCCAGAAATATTGTATTTTTTAAATTAGTAGATAAAAAAGCTAATTTAAAATAGTATTTTATAAAACATAAATATTTAAATATATATATATATATATATTGATAAGTTAAAGATTAAAGTTAATTTTAACTTTTATAAACATAAAGAAAAATCTCATTTACCTAACCCATTTGGGATTATTGTTTAAGTAACAAATCTAATATTTCCGAGATAATAAAAATAATTTGTTTTATACAATAAAAATAATAAAAATGAAATAAAAATAATTTCATTATTACACAAACTGTCAATTAATCGTTCTTTAAAGTTAATTTTATTCTGTGTAATNTATATATATATATATATTGATAAATATATAAACATTGCAAAGGATGATTGATTAATCGTTTGGTTTTTTCTGTATAAAATATTGTAAAGTCTGTAATAAATAAAATTAGTTAAACACTTATGTATGGAAGATTTTGAATTGTGCAGACAAATTGAAAAAAATTGTTACTTTAAAACTATATTTGGCAGCCATTACAGACTTCTTTTTTGCATACTCCCTGGAAGTGCCTCAGATATCTCAGGATGCAGATTGGAAAATGTTGTAATCTAAAAATGTTTTCTTAAGATCTGCTTGAGAAATCTTAGACAAATAATAATTATCTCTATTCTTGAAACATGTAGAATTGCTATAATGATTTGGAAAATTGCAAATATAAAATAAAGGAAAAGAATATATTTTTTTATCTTTAAAATGAGCATAATTTAGAAAAACAATGTTTTTGCATAAATCAAAACATGTCAAACATACTCTTTCAATTTTTAAGAAAAATTTATAAAAATTGCTTTGTGGCTACAAGGAACTTACTGATCAATATAATTCATTTGCACATTGACTTTCTTTAGAAAAGTTTCTGTTCTAAATCCTTTTTAGTAATTTTTTGATATTTTTTATACCTTTGTTCAAATCAATTTATAGCACTTAAATTGCAAGATTATTATTAAAGAATATAAAATCAATAAATTTAAAATTTTATGTTTTAGAACAAAAGTCATTGAATTTTAGTGGCATAAACAATATAACAAGTTTTAAATATTTAGTTTACTAAAATTGCTTATTAAGTTTTAATTTTAAATGTTAATATGACAATTGGTTTAATTTTTTTTTTTGTCATATCATCTTCATATAAAATTAAACTAAAGCAAATAAGAAAAAAAAAGCTTTCCAGTATTACAATTGGCATTCTTCCAGCAGTCTTCCTCAATTTGAATTTCAACTGTCAGTTCAAACAGTCAATTCAGTTTTGCTGTTTCCTTATCTTTAGCATACTTACATATCTTTTATATTATACATGCATGTGTATTTTAGATAAATCTCACATTTTTGTAAATTTTTTGTGAATATCTACATCAAATGTAAAAAAATTTTCATATTACTAAATTTACATTTGAATCTTTTACAAATGAGAAATGTAAATGATTTACCAATCTGTAAGCATGAAAAGCTAACCCATTCAATCATTTGCTATCTCATCAATGGATGCCATTGCTAAAATATTAAGAGTAAGATTAATGATGACATTGAAGATCATCATTTATCTTTCAATGTATCAGTGAAGTAATCATATCTTTTAGCTAATATTTAATCAGATAATGCTTATTTTTATCTTCATCCTTCATAATAGAAAAAAAGTATAATGATAATAAATTTATCATCATAATTATTTTTATTTCATTAAAAGTTAATGAAATTATTTAATTTGTTTCCTTATTTTTTAATTAAATCTTAAGACATCCTTATAACAAACAATCCTCTAATTTATAGCCTAAGCTACTCTAACTCAGAACAGCTTAAAATATTCAAATCTGTGAATTTAATATTTTAATTTTTAATAAGATTTATCAAAATCCAATTAAATAATAAAATGACTTAATTTTTAGTAAAATTAAAAATTGTACAATTCATTTAATGAATTCTTGTTTCTTCTCATAATCTGATAAAACCCATCTATTGAATGACTAGATCTAGCAAATTAAATGCAGTGAATAAAATAAATAAATTATTTATTTAAAAGTAATGCTAGAATGTTTTAGGCCAGTGACAAACAACCTTTTCTGAATTCAGGCCACAAATTTGTAGACATATAGCAGACTGCATGCATTTTTGTTCTTATGATGTTGCAGGCTTTAAGCTTGCTGAGTTAACCAAGACTCCATATCCTCCACTATACTAGATACTATAATAATATATGCTAATGACATGCAAACTAGTAATATATAGTTTATTCTTTACACTGTCTAGTTTGAATGTTCTTTATCACAAATATCAGGTTTATTAGAGTTGAATAATGACATTAAAAAAACAGGTAGCCTAAATAAAACATTACCAAAGCCACGAAGGACACGAATCAGAACCTTGCCAACCACAGCACAGGTTGCTCACGACTGTTTTAGACAAAAATAAATTTTATTAAGAACAAATTTATATCTGTACGAACCATTCAGTTTTAAACAGTGAAAACAACATTTTATTCTAATTTAAAGAAATATGTACACAATCAACAGATCTTCCAATATCTATCTTTTTCAATATCTCTTAAAAAATATAAACATTTGCCAGAAAAAAATAGACGTATTAAATTCATTATCGTCTTTTCAACGATAATTTTAAATTGTCATTATCAATTAAAAATCATCATTGACCCTAAATTCCAAAACTTACATACCTGATGCATTCGAAGTCGTTTTGATATAACGGACTTGATTAACATCCGAACTAATGTGACTCATTTCTACAGGATGGGGCTTAAAAACTAACTCTACTTCGTTTCTGGTTACTTCCGTAGAAAATATATCTAAATCTCCCTCCTGAGCATTCTCGGTCGCCTCTTCTTCACAGTCCTCGTTAACCGGATCCTGCTCCAGACCGGAACTGGCTGACTCGTTTTCCGAATGGGTCTTAATTCTCTTTCTCGGCTGGGGAGGCGTAGTCGAATCATTCGAGTTACCCGAACCGAGAAGTGGAGGGGGAACCGTTGTAGATACTGGCAAGTTTTCTTCCGAAGGATGCTTCTTGGGTCTCTGAGCCCTGTTTAGTGCCTGCATTCTCATTCCTTCTTCGATAGAGTGTGCCAGCGCTTGACTGTGTTGTTTATTTAATTTCGCCAAGACTCTTTCCTGCTGAGCTTCGTATTCGTCTCGGCTGGGATATATTTTTGATATTAACATGTCGAAATTGGGATCGGGTCTGAGAGAACGTTTCGAGACTAGTTTCTTCCTGCACGTAGGACATTCTTTATTCCCGCTCCTTAATGCCGTTATGATACATTCTTGACAGAAACGATGTAAACACTCTTTAGTCGTCATTGTATTTTTTAACATATCGAGACATATCGGACACATCAACTCACTGTGAAGACTCCTGGGCGAGACGGCAATTTCCGTATTATCCGTTATAACTTCCTGAGGAGTTCTGTGCAGTTCGTAAAGAGTTAATTCCCATGTTTTGTTATTCGTTTGCGAATCACAAACGGCCATTTCCCAAATAATATTGGGAAGAATATTAATAACAATATGACAATTTTGTTTTCTATACGAATATATGATTAATACAAAGCGCCACCTGTAGAAGAAAGATAGGGTTTTTTTAATTTTATTTATAAAATTTTTTCTTTTTCCCGACGAAATTAAATATTTGTCATTGAACAAAAAGTAGTAGTAAAACTTAATAAATCTTTTATTAATACGTTAATTAAAGTTATTAATTATAATAAATTAATGAATCATTACGTTATTACTTGTATTCTAATTCAATATTTGTATACTGTAATTTGCATTAATCTACGATCGTGCAGTAAATTAATGATTTAATTATATACTAATATGATCAATGAGGATTGAAAAAATAAAATGAATGAAAAAATTAATTAAAATGTCGTAATCGGTTATGTATCTATATTTTATTTATTAGATTATGTAAGAAATTTTTGTTTAAATTATATACTGTATATTTATTTTGTATATAAATAAATAATTTATTATATTATTAATTTTTG
>NW_019385306.1:0-71604 GCF_000671375.1 Centruroides sculpturatus | reverse complement strand
ATAAACCTTGTTGTTAATAAGGTAATAACAAGAGTAGATTACTCTTGTACTCTAAATAATACTTGTTTGTACAGCACTCAACAGCTGTAATGTAAAAATAGACAATACAGTGTAGGCTATTTGATTTAATAAGAATCTTAATTAGCTTTAATAAAATGAATTCCTTCATAAATGTTAATAAAGTAATACTATATAATAATTGATTGCTAGTGATATGATTTATTATCGATCTAAATTCTTTTACTTGGCTACAGCACATTTACTATGCTTAAAAATCCCACTTAAAACCAATATAAACATAGGATGATACAGCCAGTGTAGCACAACGATTGACAGCAGCGCCTCTTGCGGCAACCTCCAATATAGGGACAGAAAATAAGCTCGATTTCGACACTATATTTTCTAGCCACTGTACTCCAAGCTCGTTGTAAATTATCAGAGCTCGCCGAACGCGCTAGGAATGCTAGCAATGACGTCATGGGTGCGAAAAGTAAACGCCGTGCTCATTGGCAGCTAACAAAAAATATACAGGCTGAGCGCGCTAGGGGCGAGATCGGAGCTAAAAGTAAACGCACCCCATAGGTGACGGCCGGATGACGAGGGAAGGAAACTGATTGGATAAATTGTCCAAGAAACATTTTTGAAATGTTTCGGCCACCTGAATACAGTGGGAGGCCGGTGCATTAATACCTCGGCCTTCTAGCTGAGATGGTTAATGCATCAACCTAGCGCTTTGGGTATCGTCAATTAAATGCACGCTTTCAATATTTGAATTACTGTATATAATTTTGTGTGTTTACTTTCGTATAATTATTCACTGTTTTTCCTAGTAGTTTTGAAATAATTTCTATCACAGAAACAAAATCAAAGTTTGCATCAACAACAAATACATCGAAACAGTTATAATGGGAATTGAATTTGTTTGTATACTATTTGTTTAGATATAGACTTTGTAATGGCTAGATGCCAAAGCAAATAATGGCACACATGCCTGCTGTTCTAAGGGACTAGGTTCAAATTTGGATCTGTTCAGAATTTTTGTAGATTGATTGTTCCGAATGTGTTAGATCTAAATTGTAGTACTTCTGCTAAGATGATCCAAATCTTAGTTTAGTTATGAATAAGATCTGTTCTCTCTTTCACAAAATAGCTCTTCTTAATACTATGAATAAATATAAATATTGGCTAGAAACAGACTAACTTGTAAGTGGGTAAAACATTATTGCATTTTTTTTTATAGTATACCAGTCGATTCCCCTATAACACTGTTGATTTCTCCGTTTTATATGAATTCCATGTTGTATGAGTCACTTAGATTTACAAATACGTGTGCCGGGATGTGAACGGCTCACGTATTTGTAAAATTCAAGTGACTCGTACAACATGGAATTCATATAAAACGGAAAAATCAACAGTGTTATAGGGGGGTCGACTGGTATATTATCGTTTACTTTTAGAAATGATTTTGTGTGTTTTTTTCGCTTTTATAAATAAAATGAAAAAAATTATAATAATTTTTCATATCTTTTTCAAAATTAAATTTTAATTTTAATTATATTTATGAAATTATAAATATTTAATTATTTTCATCGCTAGAGGGCTACGATAAAGTCTTCTTGTCTTTTAGGTCAAGGGGACGAGTTGTGAACCGGTAGAAGCTTTTTAAAAAATGACTTCATTTTTGGCAATTACGTCCAGAAAGGTAAAAGAATCGTGTAATACGTGAATTCTAAATAACAAACATTATCACCGTAATTAAAATTATCAAGTAAACTTTAAAGTAAAGTCAGGTGGACCAATTTAAAAAATTAAAGTTTTGCAGAGAAGCCAACTTTCTCTATTTAAACTTTAAAACATTTTAATATACAGACTTTTTGTAAATGTTACTTTATATTACTGCAAAGTTCTTATATTTCTAACAGATAAAGATAACTTATTATTATTATTTATAATATAAAGAAATTTATTAATTGAAATGCTTTAAATTTGGATTTTAAATAAACAATTCAGACTAGTGAAATATTAATTCATTAAATACATACAATCAAGCGCAGTCCTATTTTATCTATATTTTTTGAGATATTCTCAGTAGTATATTTTTGCACAGGTTAAGTTCTATAAATATATATTTCTGTATCATAACTTTGAATGGATCTTTATATATAAAGAACTGAAAATTCATTATTAATTATTGTATATATGTTTAAAGCAATAATTAAATTACTTTATTATTGTCTTGTTAAATTATTTATCATGTCAACATGTAATAATCTGTTCATTTTTCCTTTAATTGTATTTATTCAATTAAGCAATGCCATAATTTAAATGTCATGTTTTGATGTAAGAAAAGGAGAAAACCAGTTTTTATTATATCACAATTATTTAATGTTGACATTGTCAAATCAGAATAAAATCATCATCAAATGATGTGAAGGATGTATAAATTATATGATTAAAAGATTATTGTTTATTCAGTTTAATAAATAAAAATTAAGTGAAATTATATACATAATGGATTTAAAAGAATATATGTAAAAATTTAAAATACAGATAAAATTTTCTTTTGATAAAATAATTAAATATTTAATACTTTATTTACTTTTTAATTTTATGTTTATTATTAGTTTATATTAACAGAACTACATATTTACATTTTTAATGTAACATGTTTGTTGTTTTTGAATTTGTTGTTAATGAAAATTTACATTAAATAATTACTATTAATTTCTGTTTTTATCTACAAGTAAATATATATGTGTAAAAATCATATAGCAACAGATCAAACACTAATTATTTTATATAAACATATACACATACTGATTATTCGGTGTTTATCTATATTTATACTAATATTATAAAGAGGTAAAGTTTGTAAGTTTGGATGTAGGAGGTAATCTCCAAAACTACTCATCTGATTTCAAAAATTCTTTCATTAATATTTAGAATAGACCTTCAGGGTGGCATAGGCTGTATATTATTCCATTAAACATTTATATAAATTAAAAGATGTCATCTAGGTAAGCGTTATATTTTTGGTGTCAGTGGGTGGCACAGGGCAAGATGCGTACGTGTACAAGATAGGTAACCAAGCAGTGTAGTTGCGTGGTTGGCGAGATACGCAATGCATATGTCTGAACTTATGCTGAAAATTTGCCTATTTGTTGTCTCTTAAAATAATGAATATCTTTTGTCCCTTATGTGTTCCTAAAACATTCATATAAATTAAAAGATATCATGTAACTGATACTATTATAGTCACAAACTGAATTCCATGTGGGTGAAATTGCAGACACAGCTAGTTTATAGATATACTAGATATAGTAAAAATTTAATTAACAGGAATTTTATTGAATAATAATAACAACTTTATCAAGAACTAGCTAAACAATATATGATAGAATTACATTTACAGAATAAACATCTTTTTGAATTATAAAAATTTTATATACAACTTAATGAATTATTAAATATTTTAATTTTTGCATTATCATATTTAATCTCTTAAAATTAATTTTTTTTTCTCTACAAAAATCCACATTTCTGTATTTAGTTTTTTGTATTAAAAAAGAAAACTATTGGATTTAAAATGATTTTATTGTATCAGTTTTAATCTGATTGTACTTATGCATATAAGTTGTATGTTTAGTACATGTATCGTAGTTGTAAGTTATTATTTCCATATGTTTAAAAACATCTGTGAAAATTTAATTTTGTTTATGACTAAATTTTTATGACAATATTTAACAAGTATTGTAATCTAGAAAACAGTCTTCATAACAGACAAATTAGTGGGAAAATGTTTTGGTGTCATTTCACACAAAAAAATAAAATTAAGATAAAATTCTTTGGTTTTTGTGACACCAAAGAATTAATAAATTTGCTGAAGTATGTGATTAATGTATTGTTCTTTTGTTAGCTTTGTCAGACCACCTTTATTTTAGCTAAACTGTCTTTCTCCTTTATTGAATTTCATTTCAATGATTGCATTATGTCCACATCCATTTTTCAATGCTTGTATTTTCACACAATGACACTGGCAGATTTCTGTATTGGCATATGCCTAATCTTACATATACAGTAAATCAATATCCTTCTCCATAGAAAGCTATGGTTTACCATTTGATACAAATATCCCCTATTTAACATCACAATTAGGTTTTGAAAAAGTATCATATTGTGTGAATCTGTGCTATTTGCGTTTTTCATGAACTATAGAGGGCACTGCATTTTTACAAAATGACTACTTTATCTGGGTTGCTTGTAACTAGTAATGTAAAATTAATCATATGTTACTGTTTGATGTAATGATATATGCTGCTTGTAACTGTTTAAATCAAGAAATTTTATAGGAGAACAATTATTGCTAGCGGGACACGTCATTATGTGGTATCAAAACAAATGAGAGAGATCGTTCTATACATATTTGGGCCCTTTGTGTTAAAATACATCAGTTTTGACATTGTCCTATCAGGGCCGGATTTACAAGTTAACAGCTATGTAAGTTGTTGCTTAGGGACTTGACTTTCAAGGGGTCTCAAACATTTGTACAAAAAAGAAAATTGAAGTCAAATTTTGTAATAAACATTTTTTTACACATCAATAAAATATACTTTACTTTTTATTTTGTGTAGTATTTCATTAATTTTTTTTCTAAGAATTAACATAAGATCTTTTTAAAAAAAAAAAAATTGATAAAACCAATTTAAAAAAGATTTTTAATGGAACAGATATAAAAATTTAATTAAACTCAGTTATAAAACAATAAGATTAGTGAAACCTCATGTCTTTTTCTTCCAATATCTGTATTAAATCAGAGACATAGTCTGATTTAATTCTTTTCTTTTTATGATTGACTTCTAAAATTATGAAGGGTTGGTAAGGGGCCTTACAGAGTTCAGCTTAGGGCTTCGAAATGCTTAAATCCGACCCTGTGTCCCACACAAAATTACCGTCATTTTAAACTTTAAGAAAATATGTTTTAAAATTGACAGCATAACTTGTTCATGTAAAGCTGGACAGTGGAAAACTGCCAATTCTTAACAATCTAATCCACTCTTTCAGAATTCAGAGAATCTCATAAATATAACCAACCGATTTCCAAATAATCATCTGTTTTTTCATGTGGGAATAAATGAAAACTTATATTAGGCTCCCATAAGGCTTTGAAATTGCAATTTGGAATGCAACAGAAAGCTTTGCTTTTTCTATTGCTATTCATCTTTACTGCTGATAATACACAAGAATGAATCAAATGACCCAGATAGAATAGTTTTGTTTTTAAACACCAGAGGGTGAGCATCTGGTGAAAAATGCAAATATGTAACAATGAACTAGAACATAACATAGGATTATGTTAAGGTTTAGCAAAAGTATATTTGTCTATTTTGTAATTAAGAGCAATATGTTTATTAAAGCAGTCAATAATTAATTAACAATACAATCAAAAGTATTGCTTGTTAATATTAATTTTTTCTTCACTGCTAAACACTATTAAATAATGATATTTTTTGGCAAAATATCGTTGTCTTCTGAGCTTTCCTATTGACCTTAATCTGAAGTACAATAGAGTCCTCAGCACTCAATAACTCTGCAGTCTGGATAACTTGGCCACACCCTGGCAGAGCAAAAAAAACCCTAGTTAATTTTGATTATAGACAACTTTATGCCTCAAAGTATTTTTCTGAGGTCTGTCTTATCAGGTAAATTACTGTACACTGTGTATTCATTAATTTTTATTTTCATGTAGTAAAAGCTCTATGCTTTCATAAAGTATGTACTTTTCCTTTGTTTAAGGGTATTTGGGCAGTTTATTCTCTGTTGTATTCTCAAGCAAACAATACATACAAGTATAGTACAGTATTTTCTGAAGAAACACTCATACTTATTCTTTTTTAACCCAATTCCCGATAATCCGGCATTTTCACAAACTTGGCCATCCTTCAGTCCACATTAGGCCGAGTTTTCGGGACTCTACTGTATCAGCAACATCTTGATTGTTCGCTATTTTGTTTTTTTTTTTCATAAAATCTGATATTTTCGTTTCCCTAAGAGATCTTTAAAAATTTCATTTTTTATGTAGTAGCTTTAATTTAATTTATGAAAACAAAACACAGCAACAGTCTTTTGGGATCATTTGGAGCAATATCACCAATGATGGTAAAACCTGGTTTATAGGAAAGCTAGAATAGAAAGTTAAGACAAGGGAGAATAAAAATTGTATAGTCAGTTGTCATTAAAGAAAACTGGATGAAAGGCATGAAACAGCATTGAAAATTTCAATATCCTAATATCTATGGGCAAATATGGCACAATATGCATGCTTGCTTGAATAAAAAAAATTTCAAATGACAGTGTTTACACTTATAAATTGTGACATTTTTATGAAGGATGTCTCCAATTCAGTTTGAGAATTGGAGACATCCCATACAAACTGTGTTGTACAAGGGATACCTGTATTTTAAGTTTGCAAATATTATAATTTTAAATCAAAAGCTGGATGGGATAAAGTGAATATTGGATGAGCAGTAACATTAATCATTTTTATGTGCCAATTTAATCCAAATGGTTAGAAATCTGGCAACCCTATTCAAATTATGGTATATAATTCTACTTTGAGTATGGATAGTTATTTCTTGGAATTAACGAGAATTATTAATTATAAATATTTTTATACCTGTAGAAGTATAGCTATAAAAATGATATTACAGTTAATAAGTAAGTAAATTAATAATTTTGTTAGTTTTTTGAAGAGAGTTTTTAAATTATTATTAAAATATCATAATAGCTTGGTGTATCTGTTGTTATACAATAGAATTTGTATTTTTGATCTTATTAACTGCATCTAATAATCATTAGTTTATTAATATTTACACTTTTCTGATAGTATAGTTATACTCTAAATATTTTAAAATCAAGTTGTACCATACTATACATTTTTCTTTAGTTTCATTAGTTATTAACTAAATATTAATTTAAGAAATCTACTAAAACTTATTTCTATTAATCTAAAATAATTTTTGAGCAAAAATTATTGTGACATTGTCACAATTGCTGGACTGAAATTTTTAATCATATTTTTAATTGAAGTGAAGTTTCTTCTATGAAGCTTACAGAATTGTGTTCATTCTCAAAATATGTTCAATCAATTTTGATTAAACTTTGTCATTTTTCATTACTTGCAATGTGGAATCCAAAAATGTAAAAAATGGAGGTCCATGACTTTGTTTCCAAGATATAAGGTCATTTCAAGAGTATGCACAACAAAGCAGTATCGCATGAATCAGATGACTTTGTCATCCAAAGATTTGCAGTCACTCTGTTGTCTATAACAGAGCCAGGAAAGTAAAAATAGGAGTCCATGATTTCATTTTCAATATACAAAGGTATGACAACGTCCATGCTCTTTGATGCAACAAGTGCATCTAACTGAATTTAGGCCTAGTGGTCAAAAATAAAAACAGTATTACAGAAAATGGGTGTGAAAAATGAACAAAAACACAAGAACAAAGCAATTGACACTTATTATTTTGTTTTTGGATCATCTCTTCTTACCTGGTTAGTGCGAGTTTTGTATCTGCATGGCCTGAAGATATGAGGATAGCTTCTTATGGTGGCAAGTGCAATGTTCACCTGTTCGCATCTGTAAGGTACTGTACAAGGATCACCTTTCTGTGCCTAACAGGTACAGGGATCGCTTCCTTTCGTCTGGCTCCGCTTCAATTCTGTTTCAATATGACAAAGTTGCTCAATGTTCTTGTTTGTTTAATTTAAAATATATGCTCTTGATCTTAAATTAGTAGTGTCTTGTCCCTGTACTGTACATTGTACAGGGATCGAAAATTTTTTTTAATATTAATGAATTGTAAATAAAAATCTTAGTACATTTTTACATTTAAACAGAGTAAATATCATGTTATGATAAAATGATTTAAATTTTTGTTAGCAAAACAAGAAGACTATTTTATAAATTCAATTTTTCAATACTTTAGATTAGAACAAATAATTTTTTTATTGGGTTGCATTTTGAAAATATTGTAGATTGTGTTAGACAGATGAAAGTTGAGACCAGATAAAGAAATCTTAGGGACAGGAGGCCCTAATTAACTATATACAAACTTCCAGTCTAGAATGGTAGTCATGTAATTTCAATTTAAAAGTTTTTCACAGAACAAAGTTACTTAGCTGACTGGTATGACTCTGCTATTATCAGAAAATGTACTTAGTTGATTCTACTTAGAAATTGTACTTAGAAAATTACTTAGCTGACTGGTATAACTCTGCTATTATCAGAAAATCTGATAATAGCAGAGTCATACCAGTCAGCTAAGTAACTTTGTTCTGTGAAAAACTTTTAAATTGAAATTACATGACTTCCATTCTAGACTGGAAGTTTGTATATAGTTAATTAGGGCTTCCTGTCCCTAAGATTTCTTTATCTGGTCTCAACTTTCATCTGTCTAACACAATCTACAATTTTTTCAAAATGCAACCCAATAAAAAAAATTTTGTTCTAAAATATTGAAAAATTGAATTTATAAAATAGTCTTCTTGTTTTGCTAACAAAAATTTAAATCATTTTATCAAAACATGATATTTACTCTGTTTAAATGTAAAAATGTACTAAGATTTTTATTTACAATTCATTAATATTAAAAAAAATTTTTGATCTCTTATCAATAAATTGAGAAAAATGCTTTGAAGATTATTTTGGCAATGATGTGATAGTGTGTTATGATGATTTGGTATTTCTAACATGTTTTTTACTGAAATAATAAGCAATTTAAATTTAACAATCAAAAAATAATTTCACATTAATATTTTATGAATATATGTATCTATTTATAAAATCTTACTGACTTTAATAAAATAGTTTATACTTATCATTCTGTTAAAATCAGTCAAGTGTAAACATTAGGTATGAAAAAAACATAATTTATTTATTGCTAATGAATCTACATTTTAATAAATTTTAGCATTTTTCCCCTGATATATTTTAATGATCTACTAGTTGTAAAATCAATAAAACACAGTTCGGCAGAGCTAGTGTTATGATTTATAATAATTTGTTTATAGCATGTTTAGAAGCAATAAACAATTAAACATACTACATATGATTTTCTAAAGGTATAATGTTACTTTAACAGAGTTATTTGCAAATAAATTCTAGAAATAGCAGTTAAGACCAAAAAAAAAACAACTCATATTTAAGTAATTAACATAATTTATAATGTTTATATCTGTTATAAACAAAAACACTGTAATGTATAATTAACTATATAAATCAGAAATTATTGATTTACTATCAGAAGGATTCAAATGTATAAAATATATGTTTTATTTATTTTATATTTATATATAAAATATATTCCTTGTATAGATGGGTTATGTTGACCCATATATGTAATTATCTCTATCAGTAACAAGACAACAACGTGCTGTGTATCTCAAAAAGTGATTGACACATTAGAACATGTTAAAAGAGTACAGCTTTTCCATTCCATTACTCTTGGTATCATGAATTATATCTAGCACTGGGTCACAGAGATCCCATCAGTAGCAGTTTTCATAAAGTTTCAATTAACTCAGAGTTATGGATTAGTATTATTTTAATGTTTCAAACAATGTTTTATGTTTAATGT
The DNA here is from genome assembly GCF_000671375.1 of Centruroides sculpturatus. NCBI lineage: Eukaryota > Metazoa > Arthropoda > Arachnida > Scorpiones > Buthidae > Centruroides > Centruroides sculpturatus. Next base: position 61,966 of record NW_019385306.1, on the reverse strand, counting down.
ACACCCCTTCTCGTTTTTATGAAATGTATTCTATTGATACCTGGGTGTTTGTGCTTATTATAATTGGTTTGATAAGTCCTTATTATCTACCTCACATTAGTAGATTTTTAATTAATGTTTTATGTATTCACTGAAAAAAGTAAAACTTTACTGTCTAATGATAAGTTTTATAACTTTTGTCTTTAGTGCTCTGGAAATAGAACTTCTTTTATAACTGTTTAACTTAGGACATTCATCTTTCATTTATGCTTTTAAGGAATGCGTTATTATATCTGAAAGTCTGGTATATCCTGTGTGTATATATAGTGGTGCTGTAAACCAGACTAATTGGGGCCAGATTCACTTCAGATTATCAAATATACATGTAAATTATCATTTTAAGTACTGTAAATGCCAAACACACTATAATTAAAGTTTAGTTATTCTAAGTTCAAGCCAGTATTTCATGAAGAATGTAGGAATACTGTATATACTTGAGTAACAGTAGATCCAATATAAAAGTTGACCCTAGTATTTCATGGACAACAGGTCAACATTTGTAGTCATACAGATTTTCCAGGATTGTTTCATTGAGAACAAACATGAAAATTACATATAAAAATTCATGTAATTCCAGTTTCATATTTTTCAAAAAATGTTTCAGAAAACTGATTGCTTTTTTTCTGCAACTTTTAATATCACATCTGAAATATGGAAGTTGATTGGAATTTAAATCTACTTTTAAAGTCATACTTTGATCCCCTTGGCATGATAAATTACTACATTGCATCCTAGCTAGAAGAATATCCTGTGTTACTAAAATTTCATTTTTTAAAGATATAATATGAAAAAAATAAATGTAGAAAGTAATGGTTTTTATATGAAGTATATGTATAACACAAAGTTTGTCATATGTTTATCATCAATAATTTAAAAACAAAGTTCAAGGTTGGATATATTTTTATCACGACCTTCATATAAGATAGGAATAAATATTACTTAAAGTTGCTTTGGCAACTGATCTGATTAGGAAAAACTTCACTTATGGTTACATAATATGTCATTATAGTACAGAAAGAATAATTAAGAACTGATTATTTGATAAAATGTGAAATATGATGCAATATTTTTATCATTTCTGCATGTAATTACTAACTTTTAACAATATAATTTTGTTAAATAAGTGTGTAAAAATAAAAATTTGGAGAATTAAATTGTTAAATATGAATAATTTGAACATAAAATTATTGAGAGAATTAATTTTTGATTTCTACAGTGAGACTATTTGTTTGCTACAAAAGATTGAATGTTTTATTTTTATAATTGAATGGATTATATTTAGATACTGGAGTAATAATCTATATATCAATATGTAATAACAAATTTTATAATTAAATTTTCAAGTTTTTGTCATTTTCCTCCCCCTTTGTAAAAATATGATAACTTTGCTAAATTTAAGTGTATAAATATAATTTACACAATAGAAATTTCTGAACTCCAACAAAAATTCAGAGTATAAGAAAACTGCTTTATTGGAATGAACATCTTGAAATATTCAAATTTTGAATCATTTTGAAGCCTGACTGACTCTTAGTGTTACCACCCATCCAGTTTTCACCCAGACAGTCCGGGAATTGACTCACTGTCTTGGTGAACTATTAATTTTGTTCGGGAATTTCGCAGAAATTGTGAAATTACAATGAAACAAAGTTCTTGCAAATATTTTTACAAATTTACACTATTTTAACAGCAAATGAACTCACACTCAGCGAAACTCATCTGCAATTCTGCCATGTTAGAGTCTGGTTATACTGTGTGGTGTGCAACCCCTGTTGACCCTTTTTTTTTTTTATTTACTTGTATGATCGTACACGTCTCAAACAGAGCTAAGTTATCTGTACCATTTTCTTCTTAATTTAGGTTACTTACATTACTCCTGTGCAAGTCCCTAGTCCCTAACTGTAACTGATTTAGAACTGACATGCACATTATTCTTCACATTGTAAAATGAACTTCTGTTTGAACAAACCTGGTGTGCCGTCCGGGTCAGCGATTTTCAAAAGGTGGCAACACTACTGACTCTATTTACAATTTGAACATTATAAATAGATTGTTTTATTGTTTTGTTGAATTTTTAATAGTTTAATATTCATAAAGAACATTTAGATGATTCAATAATTTCTGTAGTCATACAACTATCTTTTATTATTAATCTCATGTTGTGGCTTGTGATGACAATCTTGATGTAGGTCTAAAAAACCAATGAACATTTTCTCTACCTCTCTACAAACTATTACTCACAAAAATTTGTTTACAATTCTTGATTTTTGTCATTTTATATGCTTCATGCCACTACTTTTTGTAAGTTATTTTATTGACAAAGAATTAATCAATAAGCAACATATATATATATATTTATTTATTTTACAATTTAAATAATTTAATAAAACAATGTTCTCATATGTATGATAATCAGTCAAAAAACTTTCAATCACAATTCCAGCTTAAAGAACTTGTATCTGAAACAAATTGCATAATATTTCATTGCACATGAGCTTCTCCAGATCATTGCACAAAAAATCTAATTGATTGGATTGGAATGTCATAAAGGAACTACCTACTTTTCATTGAAAAGTTTAATGTAGAATGATTTTGAATCTGACCACGAAACTAAGATAAAAATATGTCAGATGCAATGTCAAACTAAATTCAAGTTTCCAACAGTAGTGTCTAGTTTGCACTTAACCTAAGAGAATTTGTTATTCAAGTTTTCCTTTAATGCCATTTAAATATATCACGAAGGAACTATTAATAAGACAGTCTTTAAATATTTAATATGTTTTTCAGCATGTAGAAGCTTCTGAAGATAATTTATTGTATTTGAAAGCAAGAAAATTATTTGTTTTTAAAAAAATTTATTATTAAATTTGGTGATAGAGAAAACAGCTAGTGTTTACTGAGTTTTCATTAGATGAATGAAATTAAGTAATGAGGTAACTGTTATTAGAAACAGGAAATTTGGATGCTGGATAAAATGAGAGAATGGTACCTTACCTAACCCTACCAAGAGCTGGTAGCTTTGGCTGATTTTAAATATGATTTTAAGAGAAGATTAGTGAGAAAAGATATCCAACCTTAAAATCAGATCAAGGAAAAAGCAGCAACTGCATATAATAAATTTAAACTTAAACACTAAAACAGATTAAATATAATAATTAAATTAACCATATTTTATATAAAAAATTTTAAAAAGTAATATAAACATGTTAATTCATTATTAAATATTAATTTTTAATTTGTTTTTCTACATTTTTTAAATTGTATTGGTATTTTGTTGTAAAGATTTCATTAAATAAGTAGAATTTTTTCTTCTATTAATAAATTAGATCATAATTTTCTGAAAGGTTTATAATAAATCATGTATAGGCATTTTAGAATTCTGTTGCTAGAAAGTTAGAAAAACAATGCAAATGTCATGAATCAGGTAATTTCTGGCAATTCTATTTTCATATTATTCTGCATATAAAATAACATTTTGATGCAGTATTAAACTAAATTATCTCAAAGGCATTTTACACATTAAAAAGAAGGAGTTTAATTTAAATGCTCTTTCCAGCAGATTTTCATTTAAACTGATATCATTATTGAGCAGGATAGTCAAAAATATGTTTGTAGATGTTTTTAGTATGTGATCTGCTTGTGATGATTGAAGAAATAGAGTAATTTATTATTATTTATTCTTTCCTAAGAACTGTATTAATTTAATTACTTATTGTTATATTTAATTTAGAAGCTTTTTATTCTGCTTAAATTATCTAAAATACTGTATTTATTTCTAGGGACTGACATTGTTTAGTCTACAAAAACAATGGAAATGTTTTCATACTTCACCCTTGGCAGCTGCTGCCGCAAAGGTAAAATGTCTTGTACACATTAATATAAAATATAAAATTTATTAACTTAATAATTTGTTTATTAGGTTGCAATGAGCAAGTTTGATAGTAATCATTACATCCCTTATGAGAAGCTTAATAATAATCTTAAAATTGTTAAAAGCAGGTGAGTGTTTTACTTAAAATGAACTGAAATAAATAAAAATTAATGAATTAAATATACTAAAATTAACAATCTATTTTTGTATATATATATATATATGTAGCAAAAATTAACTTCTTATGTACAGAAATTCCTTGGATAAAATTTGAATTATATTTTTCTTTATAAAATACTTCTATAGTTAAGGAGTTTGGTTTTTGCTATTTTCAGTAATGAAATTTTTAATCATACAACATGAAAATTTTTTAAAATAATTAATTTAAATATTGGAATAAATTTGGGCTACTTTATTGTGTCAACAAATGGAATAATTTGCTAATATTAAGACATGCTGCCATCTATTAACTGTTTGGTAATATAACTTATTTTAGCCAAGTATTACATTAAAATTTGGTTTGTTTAATGATTTTGTGTTTGTTATATCATAAAAAGCATAACATTTGTAATGTCTAAATTTTATTTTTTGATTTTTATCAAAGAAATACATGGTTAAAACATCATTTAAAATATGTAAATTTTAAATGATTCATTATCATTAAAATATCCTTTGCTTTATACATAATGAATTCCTATAAGTTATTTATCTAAAATAAACAAATTCTAAATTATTTCTTAAATAATTTAGTACATATTTTCATAATTTTATGTATAGTTAAAATAGAAATTTTATTAACACTTAAGGTGGTGCAAATTAAGATGACATTGAGTCAATGACAGTCTGAACTAATCATTTCTGTCATTTTTCAAAATAAAAAATGATTGGTTGGATCAGTTATCTACTTTTACTATTGACTTAATTTTATTATCCATGTACACGTCTTTTCAAATTTATCTTATCACCTACTGTTAGCAACTTGAATGATAATTTTTAATTAAATTCATTTTAAAATGTTCAGAAAGATATTATATGCTATACATATTGTTTGAATGATGTAATTGATAAATATGTTTGAATAGCAAAACTTTAATTAACAAGAATTATTTAAAAAATTCCATAGAAACAAGAATTTAAAACAAATTATTGGTTAGCATTTTTTTCAAGTTGTTATTTTTCACATATAGTAGTGCTTTGTACTTCAAATTTAATTCATTTTAGCAGGCCATTCAAAGTCCGATTTGTTTAAAGTCAGAAAATCAATTTTTTCCATTAGAAATAATGGAAAGCAAATTAACCTATTCCAAGACTTTAATTTAAACAATATCCATTTTGATAAACTTAAATTAAAACAGCAAATATACATAATTTAAAATAAAAATAACACAAATGCTCTAATAAATTAAAACTAGAAAGCAATAAGTAAAATATGTAAACACTGTATAATAAAATGCAAATTCATTTAATGATCATACGCTGTCAACTTTGGCATTTTAAACATGATCAGCAGATCTATACACACATACACCATATTACTTTGATATTTGACGATAAGTTCCTTTGTCATCTCAACCTTCCTCTTAGATTTTGTTGCTTCCACACACTTCTCAGATGCCTTGGTTAATAAATGAAGGTTGCATTGGGTTGAATGGAAAATTTTTGCATGTTTTTAGCAGCTATGGTTACTTAACAGATGTATAATTTAATTATGATGGTTCTGAAATTTAACACATTATTGCTAATATGATATTGTATTTTTTGTTTATAAGCTTATTTTGAACTTTTTACTTCACATTTTGTTTTAATAAAATTAAATGGAAATGTCTTCAGACAAAAAGAAAGAACATCAAGCATATTATGCTTTAACAGTTTTGGAAAGGATGTAAAGCTGTACAAACAGTAAAAGAAAATTTTGTAAATGTATAAAAAATATGCTCCTAAACTTTAAACATGTCAAATGTGGTTTGAAAAGTTCTGTTTGGGAAATTTTGAAATAAAGGTGTCCAAATACAAAACACATACAAAACATATAGGGTGTCCAAAAGCAGTTGATGAATGATATATGCAGTAAGAAATTGTTAAAAATTGATGAATAACTCAAATGCTATAGTCTATTTTCTAGTGTATTGAGGTAATTGTTGTAATGTACTTAATAATGACAAACTATAATTAGACAAATTCAATCATATCAGTTATCAGATATTTTCAAAAATATTTAATAGGAAGTTTAGAGAATTTATTACTGAATATTTTTGGAATTATTTTTTATAATTACATGAAGTAGTTTTAATTATGTATTTTTAATTTATAAAATGTACAAATATTTCTCAATATGAAAGTAAATAATTTATCTAATAATTAAACTTCTTCATGTTTCTTGAAAGTGAAGTTTTGTATTTTCATTTATTGTCAATCTTAATATTACTATGTATTTTAGTAACAAACTAGCTAACTAATTCAACTAATCAAAAAGCAAATGTTATTTTCTATAGTTCATTAGAATATTTTTCTAAAAGTACTCTGGGATTTTCCCAAAATATAATAGAATAAAAACATTTAAGAGATGAGAATAAAAACAATTTAAGAGATGAATACAGTAATACCCCGAACTTACGCGATAGGTGGGATTGAGCGGTAACCGCGTAAGTCGAATTCGCGTAAGTCGGGGTATAATTTCTCATATAAATACATGCAAATAATTTTTAATTGGGGCCGGAGACTAAAGAAAACAATAATTTAGAAAAAAATGTTTAATAAAATCTTAGATAATACATATGTATAACAAATTAGACCTATATTATTTTACAATTTTTCACATTGATTATTACGCCATAATTTTAACATTGTTTCCATCTCAGCGATAATACTGTGACGTTTACGAATGATGCTTGAATTTAAAGATTAAGCATTTTTCACAGCTTCGAGAATTTTTTCTTTGCCTTTTATAATTGTTCTGACCAACAATTCCAGTAGATCAAACTTCTTTGCCAATTCACAAATTTTCATTTTTGTATCGAAGTTTTTAATAATGGGTACGTTCAACGAGTACGTTCAAGTCAAACGAGTTAAACGCGTTAGTAACGAATCGTTCGAAAAGTCTAACGAAACAGCAATAACGAAGACTTCATTCTCGCTTAACTCGTTCGACTTTACGAACATACCCAATGTTAACATTACATTCCAAAGATAAAGTTTTTATTTTCTTGTTTGATGCAGAAGAATTAGTTCTACTTTGTTTGGATGACATAGTAGAGTCTCTCGAGTCGCCGTAGATATAACAAACACAGAAATAAATAACACAAAATAAATTGTAGCTATGTGTGGATTTTGCGCGACACATCCGAACATGTAAGCTGAACAATAGTGTGGGGGAGTGAGTAATTAAGGGTTGCATAGCGCTCAACAAAAGACGAATCGACGAGATTTGAAAATCGCGTAACTCCGGGTTCTCGTAAGTCGGGGTATTACTGTATTTTATATTTCATTAAAATTGTTTTTCCATAAGTAATAAATAATAACTTTTTAATAATTAACATTTCCTATTTCATTTTTTATTTTTTAGAGAGACTCAAAACAAGAATTTTGATAACAAAAATAATGTCACTTATAAATGCATTTGAAATAATTTGAGATTTACTTAGAATATATTTTTTTTAATATGAAACTTTGTTATTTAAACATTTTAAATGTTTTATATTTTCAAGATATTTTTAACGTTAGTTGAGTTCTGTCTGCAGATTAAATGTTAATAATTAAACAGTTAGATTTATCTATGCTTTAAATTTTTGATTGTTCTAAGTTTTATCTCCTTAGATTAATGTGAGATCTGAATAGTCCCTGGGTCTAATTAACAACTTAAATATATAGTTAAAATAATGAAGTAAAATATTCTTTCATTTTGATGTGAAAATATCGTTTTTCTAATGTGGGAAAACTGATAAAAGAGCCACTTCCTTTAACGGAAGTTGAAGAATCCTTTGTTTTTCCACTTATCTAACACAAATCTCACCACCATGGGAATTGTCGACCCCTCAATAATTCCCCTTTCCTCCAGTCATGTGCGAGAATACAAATATGCTGATTGGTCACAAAACAGGAGATATAGTCAAAGATCGGCATGATTCGAGGAGTACGTCGGGGAATCTCCTATTGGAAAGAAGTTCCCATATTGTCTCCCTAAAGCCAACGTCCTTAGTTAGGAGTACGTCAGAAGATCTCATAGAGGAGAGACGTCTCCCATATATTGTCTCCATAAGGACAACACCCATAGTCGTATCCAGACAAGTATAATAATGAGTTAATTTAGGAGAATAGAAGAAAATTTATTATCTTGTGCCAAATCAAGACCTTCCATGAAATGAAGTATGATCATAGAATACAGATGAACATAAAGACCCGGTAAACCTTGAGGTAGTATGAATATAAATGAATTTGTGAGCTCTCTCTCTCTCAACGCGTATATTTTAATTGAATCCATATTCTCTCTCAATCGCTCGTTTGAATTATTGGATTTTGTATACCTTTGTTTATGCTAGTTTATTAAATTCTTTTATTTATATGTTTAAGAAATGTCTCTTAGTTGTTATCCGAATCAAATCCGTATTATCTCCAAACGTGTGTTAATCTGCGTGTTATAAAACTGATTAACTGGTGTCAACATCCTGACATAGATCCGAATCTCACGATTCAGATCTGTTACTAAAGCCCTCCTGGTCAATTCTTGACATAAGATCGTATCTCTCGATCCGAAACTCCAAGAACTATTCTAGAGAATAGCGCCGATTAAGTGGTACTAACAATCCTAGTGGAAAGGTACCCCCGGCTAATCTCACATTAAGTATGTGGAGACAATACAATGCTTACAAGAAGCACAGGAGCTAGCTGAAATTAAGATTGATAAATCTTAAAACAAGCTTTATCATCTCATATATTATTTAAATTTTTTTCGGAGTTACTTCACTTACACAATTTAAATTGAAAAATAGAGCACTCAAAAACTTTTTAGAATCAGAAAAATGACAACTTTTCAAAACAATTTTTATTGAATTTTTAATTGTATTCTCTGTGAGCTTCCACACACTTTTTTTCATGAGAAAGAAAGATTCCAGTTTTTATGAGATAGTCTGAATAGTATTGGTAAAAGAAGTTAGTTTCTTCATTTGATGAAATGCACTTCCTCTAAAGTATTTCTTTTACAAATAGAAATAAAAAGTCATAGGATACCAAGTTTGAAATAAGGGGAATGAGACAATATTTTAACTCCTATACATAGATAAAGTTAGCAATCCAAAGAACATTATTGTAATGCCATAATGCCCGATATGGCATCACAATAATGGCAACTTTGGTCAACTTTGGAAACCTAACCTGTTTGTAAGTAGAGGAGCACCTGTATTTAAATTGTAAATGAATGCTTTTGGAATTCTTCTTACTATTATTTGATATGTTATGTTATCCTTTGATATATTTTTTCCCCTTTCTTTATATTTGCTAGATTATTGCAATAATAATTAACTTATCATTCTGTTAATTTCTGAAATGTCATCAGTTCTTTGTTATCTGAAGGAAGCAAGTATTAATTTCTATATAAATATACATAATGGTGCTACAATAAGGAGGTTTGGTAACTTTTAAATGTATGCTAAATTCTTACAAGCATGTATATTATGTAATGTAGTGGTTTCCAAACTTTCTGTACTTCTACTCCTCTTTTTCAGAAAAAAATTGTTGCTCCTTCCTCAATTTTCGTGACAATCTAATTTCATAAATACTGTCCTTATAATTTATTTAATGTCCTACAAAACAATATACCTTATTAATTAAAGTATATTGTTCACTGGCTTGTTGAGATATTTTGACAAGAGCATGGATGGATTTTTAGAATTCATACCTGAGTCATTCTGATGAGGGTTGTGAATTAGGCATAACCATTTTGCCGATTATTTTTATTTAATTTTTTTTTACGTTGATTTGACTTTTTTAAATTAGACACATTGTTCTTTAAATTTCAGATTGAAACGTCCTCTTACTTTATCAGAAAAAGTAGTTTATTCACATCTCGATCAACCAGATTCGCAAGAAATAGAGAGAGGAGTTAGTTATTTAAGATTGCGACCAGATAGAGTTGCAATGCAAGATGCCACTGCACAAGTAATGTTAACAAAATATTTTTAAACAAAAGTTTAAAGTTATTATATATAAATACATATTTCTTTTCAGATGGCTATGCTTCAGTTTATATCTAGTGGTCTTAAAAAGGTAAATACAGTTTTATATTTGTGTATATGTTGATATTATTGTTCTAAATTAAAATTTCAATGACATACTTTATAACAAGTTATTTTTCTATAACAAATTTATATTGTTGATTCTCAATAAAATAGACTAATATGGAGAAGTTATACAACTGAAAATGAAATAGTCAATTATAAAATGAACAAAATATGATGAGATGTAAATAATTCATTTTATGGTACTGTACAGGTATCGGCAACCTTTCAGTGGTGTTGTGCCGAACATAAGTTACAGTGTTATTCCAAGTGCCGACATGATTCTACCAAATTTATTATATAAGTTATCAAAATTAATCCGGTTATAACAGATTTCAAAAATATACAATTTTGAAGTTAAGTTGTTAATTGAATTATGTTCTTACATGTGAAGTGCTTACATAAGACATAGATGTGACATAGAATGTAATGGCATGCGCTGTAAGAGAAATATACAAATGAGAGATTTGTTTTTAGTGTACCTTTGCTGAACTATGACTTCCATTTAAATGTGTAATTAATTATTAAAATATAATTTTTACTACATTTCTATTCAGAGTGCCACTGAAAATCATCTCATATGCCACAGGTTGCTGATCCCAGTTATAGTAAATACAAGGAAAACACAATCACCTGATTGCAGAGACAACATTTAGAGACCGATGGCGGTTTACAAATCGGGTATAGACTGTTGTTCAGAAAAATTTCATTGCAGAGACGGCGTTTCTCGCCTGCCACAATGTAGACAGCGATTAGAAACAAGTTATTTTACCTATTTTCTAGACTCACTCGACAGCAGGTGTAGAGGCCTTTTCAATTCGAGTGGTAGCTTTGTTCATGGAAAAGTTTAGATAAAAATGGATATCGTTCCTTTGATAAATGTTGTAAACGGTATGAATTGACAAAATTATTCATTAATTAATTGCTTGGAGCAAAACAACAAAATTAAATACAGTGGTGCCTCATATAACGTACTTAATCCGTTCCAGGTGCACGTCCGTTAAGTGAATAGTCCGTTATAGGAAATGCATTTTTTCATAGAAATACATGTTAAAACATATAATTCGTTCCGCAGCATAAAATAACCGTACTGTACCATAAAAAAATGAAAATGGAGCAGTCACCAATTATGCCGGGTAGTCAGATGTTGTGAGGAGGAGGTGGAGGAACACTTTCTTCACACATTCATACAGATACAGACTTTTTACACATTGCAGCAGGTCTTTTTTTATTGTTTTTTAATCGGATTCAGATTCAGGAGAGGCTTGCGGGGTCAACTCCTCTTGTTCCATCCTTTGTTTTTTCCCTGCTGGCTTCTTGAAAAGCATGTCCACTGTGGTCTGTTTCTCTCTCTTCTTCAACACCTGTTGGAAATGATGGGCAAGAGTGTCATTGTAGAGATCATTGATCCTGTTGGCCTCAGCTCTGTTTGAATACTGAGTGTTGGTAAACTCCTGAACCTCTCCCCATTCGACAAGGAAGTTTTTGTCAACTTTCACTCCTTCTGATGATTTCTTGCATTGTTTCAATTGAAATCACTTTTTTGTTTTTTTATAAGCCATGATTTGCACAACACTTGAATAAATGTAAATATCCTTCACTGTGTTGATGTAACTAATAAACAAGGGAGCAAGCATAATCCCAACGCTCTGTACTTCAGATATACTGATAATATATTCTAATAATACTAATATATTATAAAAATAACATATTGTCATTGGCAATGGCAAAAGAGTGGAAACATCATTCGCACTTGTTCGTAGAAAGTCCATTGGTCGCCTCACGTAACTGCCGAACGGAAAGTCCATTGTCCACAACCAGTCCGTTGCTCGAGTCATGTAATGGCCAAACAGAAAGACCGTTATTCGCAGCGTACGTTATACGAGGCACCACTGTACTTTAAATTTGTTTTAAATGTTCCAATTTTGATATTCAAATGGGTGAAGACTTAAAACTTCAATTAATTTAAATCAGATGCTTTTATTTACAATTAGAGTATCGTGTCGGTTATAAAACATTAATGCATTTCGGAGTCATTGTACTGTTAAACAAACGAGGCAATTTTAATAATTACAGAAATCTGTTTATAGATATAAAAAAAAAATGTAATATTAATAATAAAATATTTAAAATTATTCATTTCAACAGTAATAAGATGTCAAAGTAATTCCTTAAAAATCTATTCCAAAGAGGAATTTCGAATTTGGTATAAATTTTCTAAATATTGATTTGTTCATATTTTAAACCGTATTGGCAATGAAATTAAATATCGGAATGGAAAAGGATTGTCATTAATTGCCGAACAATGGGTTAAGGCCATCAAAACCTTAACTTTGTTAAGGTTTTGACGGCCTTAAGGTTTTATTTCTGGAATCTTTCGGAATATAGCTGGCGAGCATTTCTGACGTCACAAACAAATAACCCAATTGGCCAAACGACTCCTAAAACAGGGGAGTAATAGCGAAGTAAGTAAGAGCCAATGTTTTGCTGAAGTTCGTTTAGAGAACGATCAGAAATAGACAATTGTCATCTTTGCAACGCATTTTAAACCACGGTTCAGCCAGCCAACATCTATAGGCCATTCTGTTGATAAACATCGTTTTAACATAAACTCTGTCTCTGCAATTGGCTGAATATTTTGCCAAGCTGGGACATAAACAATATTTTGCCACTATGTTGCTTAATGGACATTTCATACATTAACAGTTGCAATTTGATAGGACTCAAATATTAATTTCCACTCTGACAGATACCTTGATCCATTATTTCAAAATCTGTTATATTGATCTTCATAAAATCAAGGGTCTTCGGTATTTATAACAAATATTTTATAAATTTAAATATTGTTAATCATCATTGCTAACATTTAATTTTTTAAAATTTGTTTTTGACATATCTTAAGTGATTAAAAAATATACAGATTTTAATCTAAACAAATTTTAATATTTGGATTTTTTTCTCATTTTAGCTGTGTTTAAAGGAATATGTTACTTTTATATATGTGAGATATTTTACCAAGTTGAAATTTGGTTATGATTGTTGTTATGATTTTTTTTTTTGGAAAGAGTATGAACATTAAATGAAGTAGTTAGAGGAATCAACTTTCCTCTTTTCAAGAACAGTCAATTTAGTGAATCTTAGTGTTTATATTGCAAATTTTCATCATCCATTTTCATATGAAGTTTCTCTACTCAGAATTTCTTTGAACAAAGCAGTAAGTGTTTCTTCCTTTGTCCTTGGACTTTGTCAGCTGTTCCCACTGATTGTTGAATTTACTTCCTTCCCAACATGCATGGGGATTTCAGTTCTTAGAAAGAATTAGAATTTCATTAAGCAATCAGGACTTCAATTCTGCTCTAGATATTGAAACACATCTTTTGTTTGAGGACTCAGTTACTGCTCTGTTATCATTGTCACTATCTTTTGCTTTCTCCAATTTTTTCAATTTTATTCGAAAATCTTCCTCTGTACACATCTCTCACTCTTTGGTGGTCAGTCAATTCGTATCACTATTTGAATTTTAAACTGTCACCAGAGGTTTAAGGAGTAATCCAGGATTTCAAAATTTTTATCAGGTAGGATCTGATAAATTAGCATTTCATACATTAACAGTTGTAATTTGATAAAATTGCAACTGTTAATGTATGAAATATCCATTAAGCAACATATTGGCAGTTAGGAAACATAACATTACACCTGATTTTACAGAAAAGAATAAAAATCCAAGAAGTATAAGTGCAAATAATTGCAGTCATTTGCATTTATTCTTTTTTCATAATTTATTATTATTTATGTTATGAACATTAATTATAAATTTAAAAAGAATAGATTGCACAACAATTATCTGTCTTTGTTCAAATACAAAAATTTAAAGATTTCAAATTATTTTTATTTTGCAAAATGTTGAATGAAAAATTAAAATAATCATCTGTACTTTCTCTTTTAGGTAGCAGTTCCTTCAACAATTCATTGTGATCATCTTATAGAAGCTCAGGTTGGAGGTGAGAAAGATTTAGCTAGAGCTAAGGTAATTAAAATTTTTATTGTATTTTCAGTAGTAGTAAATAACAGATTTATACTACTATTCTGAACAATCTCAAGCCTTCTTAGAAAGTTGATTTCAATAGAAATACATTCTGGAGTCTAAACAACAGGATTAGTGTGTTGATAAAGACAGAAAACTGTTATCTTGTCTCAATATATAGAAATTTATAAATAAGAATTTTGAAGCATAGGAAGAAAGTATGTAAAAAAAAAGTTGTTGACTAGTCTTAAAATTATAACAAGAATGTAAAAAATAATGTGCAAGCTGGTAACATAGTTGCATAGAGAAAATGTAAGTACAAGCTTGAAGATTACAGAGCAACTAACTATATACAGTAAAACCTCTTCAAATGATTAGATTTTCTTAGAACAGAATTTTTATTCCATAGGATTTATTGTTTTTAATCCTTCTTAAGCTGACCATTCCTTCACTCATCCAATGACCACCCAGTCATATAATCTGTGTGAAATACCCTCTATGAGGTGATCACTTATATGATCTCAGATGTGATGATAAAATTGAAAACATGCTCATTGTTAGACATGTTGCACTATTACATTATGTGTAAAAGTTCATCTTAATCAACTTCAATATATCCATTTGCTCCTACTCAGCCTTATTTTTGTGAAAAATATACATAATTTTCTAATAATATTTTTAACAAGAAATTAACCTATGTTTTATGCTTATAATTTATTTATTCTTATTAAACTAAATAATATAGTAAAGCGAATGAATTTAATTTTTCCAGTAATATTGATAGTAGTAGATAAAATAGTAATTGATGAATGACAAATTTGGATCTATTTTGAACTGTTTTTGGGATTCATTTGATCAGAACAAGGAATCTGTTTGAATAAATAGGAAAGAAATACGAAGGCATTATCTTATCAAAAGAAGTTAAAGCAGAGAAAGCAAGTGTTAATTTCAGATTACTTTAAATCAAACATGAACTACATTTCTATGTACTGTACACTGTAGACAATTACACATGATGTATTAATAAATATGTAATATAGTATTAATTAATATATAGCTTATTTTAAATACACAACATGTTAACATCACATGGCAAACAGACTAATGTTTAATTAATGAAAAATACAAAACAGATATACAGTAGTGCATTCAAGTAATAAAGAAAAATTCATTGAAAAGCCATGACAAGCAAGCACCACAGGGTGACTGTAAATCATTCTAATCATGCACTATGTGATTTGAAAATGCCTTTAAATTTTAATTTGTTAATTTATATTTAAATTTAATTCTTTAAATTCATTTATTAATTTTAAATTCAACTTTAAATTTTAAAAGTGGAAAGATGTTAATATACTAACATGCTCTGTTGATTTGAATAAACAGTAGGCGGCACAGTCAAGTTTAAATTAATGAGAGAATTTTATATTGATTTAAATGGAATCAGCCAGGGACTAGCATGCAGTTTGAATTAATGAGACCCTACTGTAATTTTTACCATGTTGCCAATGCAGTCATCTATGTAGTATTACACTAGAATACTGTATAAACTAAATTTCAGTTTATAATTTTGTGATCCACATTTTCCTTGTGTATAAATAGTTAAATGACTCTGTAATTCTTAATCTTTCTCTTTCATTTTCTCAATGAGCATTACTGTCTCTTTTCACATAATTTTATATTTTATATGATTTTCTTGAACAGATTTGTTAACAACTTTACTTAAAAAACATTCTTCCTATACTCCAGTATTTTAATATCTTAATTTGTAAGAAAGAAAAAGGATATTGCATTTTTTATTCTATTCATATTCAAACTATCTTTTTTATTATTTAACATATATTAATTCTTTTGCATAAATTATGGAACATTTCTAATCATATTATTTTTCAAAACCCTATTCTTCTTCCAAACTTCTTTGTACTTCATTTTAATATTTGGTTTTTTTCTATATTATCCCTCATTATTTATGCACTCAGATTCACTATGAGTCTTTTTTTTTTCTTTAAATCTGTTTGAAGTGTGGATTTATTTTTTCAAAATTTGTTTTTGTGTGTGTTGGTGTGACTGACTGCAGGAGTTGTTAAATGAAAAATAAAAAAATAATTCTAAAAAGTAACACAAATGAGAAGAAATGTGATGCAATAATTTATAATATCACAATTTTGAATAGGTGGTTACAGCAATCTGTAGCTTAGAAAATGTGATTCAAATAAACCAATGTGGATTTATTTGAGCCTGTAAAAGGTAATTTAAATCTGTGGGTCTAATTGAATACTTATGATATCTTTACTTTTCTAGTGTCTTTCATATTCGTAATAAGTCTTGTTCTACCATCTTGAACCACACTTCTTTTACACTTTCTTTTGTTCTCATACTTTGATATCAACAATTCTTCCTGATATTGCCATTCTATGAAAATCTAGAAGTTTTCCCTATGTCAAGACTCTTGACATCATCTGTTGTTTTTTGGGAGATACAGGAAGATACATCATTTTATGTTTTTCATGTTTTCTTGCATATGAGCTGCACTATATGTGGGAGTTGTGGATAAAGGATGGAGGAGGGAAATAAGAGAGATGGGGAATTTGGAAGCATTGCACTCAACTGCTGAATTAACAAAACAATAATTAGATTTATTTACTGGACTATATAGAATTATAATTACACATAACAAGATGATAAAAATACATCTGGCTTTGGCTTTTTCTTAAGACTGATCTATCTTACAAACTAATCTATTTCCACCTAACCACGAGAGAGAGAGAGAGATTACATTTGTTTGTGGGCTGATAAATGCCTTGATGATTGGTGAATTGATGTCTTCAAGATCTTAAGTTCTGTTTTCAATTACAATAATCATTTGACGATGGATGAGGATTCAAACAGAGACGGCATCTGGATTGTTTGGGATCAAGTGAATTGGAACTGGGTGGCTGAATTGGTTTGAAGTTTGAGGGACTAACTGAACTGGACTGAGGGATGACTGCCAAACTGGACAACCTTTTTGACCTTTTCTTGGCTCTTTTATAAGATTTGGTCTGCTTCCTGAATCAAGGTGTCTCCATAAAAGACAATATCAGATGGAAACTTCTTTTGTTAATATAACCTAAATTTTCTCTTTCTTTCCAGAAGTGAGTTGTTCTCCAGGGAAGTGTTGTCATTGACAAATGTCATTACATCCTCATTGCTTTTTTTCCAACAATTTCACTTTGGTTAACATTTATTTAATAAATTATTTTTTTTAAATTTAAAACAACTTTTTTCAAAATTATAGCCCAGGATCTCACAATTCTATTGAATTTTTTCCTCAGAAAATTAATTTTGTTTAATCAATCTTGTTGACAAAAAATACAAGATCTTAATATCAAAATATTGATATTAATTGTTACTAATTTGCACATGATGAGTTATTTTGACTTTGAGTATAGAAATGATTCTCTCTTTTTTCTTTTCTTTACAATCTCTTTAAACACTAATAATATTTAAATAACTTTTCCATTAACCTCCAATTTAAGTCTGCAATTTCTGTTAATATTCCAAGAAACACTTCCATGGGATTTTTTTCTTACATTGTCAGGTAATCATCTATATATAATAAAAACAATAGACAAATTTTGTGCTTCTTGAAGATGGTTTGAGGTTATACTGAGTTTTTGTTGTGTATTTTTATATAAAATCAATAAAATTACACAAAAATTTTATAATAAATACATAAATTTAATATAAATATGCTAATCTTTAGTAAGTTGATTATAAGCCTAATTATGATATTACATACTTATGTTTTTAAATATATTTTACTCAATCTCTCGAAAATACAAATTAACTTTTAATAAAAGGAAAATAATTATGATATATCTTAATGGTTAATTTCAGGATATTAACAAAGAAGTTTATAATTTTCTAAAAAGTGCTGGTGCTAAATATGGGGTTGGATTTTGGCATCCAGGAAGTGGTATTATACATCAGGTATATGTTTATTTCTTGATTATTATTTGCTATTAACTTATTCAATAAAATGTTGTTTGATCTAGTACTAAGATAATTTTTGAAATTATTAAAAATTATCTTTTACTAGCTCAAAGTAAAAATATTTGTAAATTTCATTTTATATAAATTGTTCACAATTAAAGTATTTCAACATTCATTTTTAAATTTGATTACAATATAATTATAGTTAAAAAATTGGTTTAAATATTTTTAATAAAATCTTTTAAAATTATCCACAATTAAAAGTAGCATTAAACAGTTATGAGAATACATTGCTGATATCATTTATTACTACAATATTGCTTAGGATATTATCAGTAAATTTAATCATGCACTTGTTCAATTTACTATTAACTGTGCAAAAAATAAGGTTGAATTTGACTTTTATTTTTTAAATCTAAACTTAGGTTTTTGTCATTCATTAGAATGTCTACAGGAAAACATTCTTAATTTTTTAAGAATGTTTTCCTATAACATTCTAAATGAATTAAACAAATTAAAAACATTCTTAATTTGTTTTTAATAGATTGTTTTATGCATTAACTTTGTGTTCATTTTAATCTACAGAAACAAGGTTTTAAAATAATTACACATAGAGTATAGTTATATTAAACAAGTTGCTTCAAAAAATATATTAACATTAATATGGAAGTAATTTGTTATATTGGATTTATAGTAGCAGGTTGCCATTCTGCATACTTCTCATCACCTGATTGTGGCATTCTCAAAAAGGTATGGTCCTACTACTACCTGCAATGGTGACCACATACCTTCTTTATACAAGTATTAACTTTTTTAACCACCTTGTATAAGTGATTTTTAAAGTTACGCTGCTATAATATGTCTAATTTTTTTTATATTTTAATTAAACTATTATATTGTTGAAGTACACTTTTCAGTTAATTCTTGCCCAGAATATATTTAAAAAATTGATATATTAACACAATCATAATTAAATTAAACCAAATTTCACACATTTCAGAAATTATTTAATTACAGTCTTACTCTGTATTTGTGAATTTATTAATTTATATTTTGTGTAGACAAAATAATAATCAAAATTTTGAATCTGTAATCTTATTTTATGATAATTTTATGTTAATATTGTAAGAGAAATGAAATTTAAATGTTTAAAAACCATATATGGTCATTTAACTGGTTTTGTGGCACTATTGTCTCATTTAATATTTTGTAAATGACCAAAATCAAATTGCAGTTATCAGGTGTGATTACTTGTGAGTACAGTGTAATCATGTATACTTCTGCATACAGAATTAATCTTTTAATTGTGTGATTTTTACATAGTTAATTTTTCTTTAGAATTAAAAAATGTCTGAAATATTTTGAAAAATCTTTTGAATAACAAATGTTGGAAATTAATAATAAATATTTTAAATTTACATCAATAACTGTTAATTTTTATACAGGGTGTCTATAAATGAATGGTGCAGTTTTAAAAATTAATAATAAATCTATATATTACCTTATATGGGCAAACCTTAAAGCATAAGCAGCAGCAACTGTTCAAGTTCACAGGAATATACGCAAGCTTCTTAATCATGTTCTTCACCAATGCTGGATTGGATGTGGTGCAACAGCAGACAACAACCTGCTTCCCTGGCCACTTAAAGAAATCACAGGGTGTTAAATCTGTTAGCCAGATTTAACACCCTGTGATTTCTTTTTGTGGGGGGTTTGTTAAAGTATACCTGTACTGTACCATCAATGCCCGTGTTCCTTGAGGAACTATGTGATCGGATAAAGCATGCACTGCAGATCATCACAGAGGACATGCTACACTTCTTATGGGAAGAATTTGATTACCATGTAGATGTGTGTTGTGTGACCATTGATGCACACATTGAAGGATTGTGATTAATGCATAAAAAACTTGGACAGTTGCCACTGCTTATACTGTAAGATTTGCCCATATAAATAAATAAATAGATTTATTATTAATTTTTAAAACTGCACCATTCATTTATAAACACCCTGTATAACCTACAGCAGTATGTAGCCCATATTGAAGTATACTTCACAAAAAAGTTGCTAGAATGAAAATAAACACTTTATTTAATATTTCCATATAATCACTCTAATAAAGGAACTTGATGGAAAATTTGCCATGTGTCTTTGGGGTAAGGCACAGTGCTAGTGTTTATTATGCCACAAATTTCCATATAATTTATTTCAGATTCATTATATATTTGTTAAAATAATTATACAGTTTATAAATAGTCATTGCATCTGCTTTATAAAAATATTCATATAACTCACTCTGAAGCATTTTTAACATCATTAATCTATAAAACTGTGTAAAGTCATTTCCCAATCTGTAAGAACAGAAAATTAAAATTAGCAAATTAAAATTAAATAAAATATAAAAATTAGCAAAATCATTTTCAAAATTACAAAGATAACCTTTAAGCCAAATAAAAGTATATGTATATATATAAATTAGATTTATTTATTTGCATAAAGTGTCTCTTGACATCAAAATTTGAAAGTGGTTACCAATATAGAAAAACACTAAATTAATCTTCTACCAATCATGAACTTTAGCTTTATTCTTACTTTTGACACTCCTTAACACTCCTATATCGAAAAGAGTGTAAGGCATCTCTGATAGCCTTTCATGGTCAAGGTGATCCAAAGCCATGAGCGTACAAGGTCCCAATCCAATTTTTGATGTGTCCAGCCACTTCTGTTTTGAATATTTTAACCAGACAAAAAACATTTTGTACTAATTTGAGGTGCTATGCAGCGTTATAAATTAAATTGTGTCAAATCCTATCTTGATTTCTATAAAAGATAATGATCTTTTATAGGAATTGAGATAGAAATTGGCCTCATAAAAAGGAGTTTGGGAGCCATTGAGCACACTACTGATTACCTCTTGTATGCTTGTATTTAGCTAACATGTAGCAGACGCAAGATGTAGCAAGATGCAATGTTTTTTGTCTATATCTTATTTTTATTTTATCAATGTTGATATATAATTTTTATTTATTACACTTCTATAACTTATAAAATTTTATACCTTCTAAAAAAACAGCAGAGAAATGAAAATTTTTCTGAGTAATAATTGCAGATATTAATATCAAGCAAACTTTAATATAATTTATGTTAATAGTATAAGTATTAATGGAAGACCACCTATAAAATAAGTGTTTTCTGCAGCTACACACTTCTTCCAACATTCATAATGCTTAAAGCAGTACTGGAAGCCATTTTTGTGATGTCTTTTAAGAACTTTTGTTGTTATAGCTTCCATGTTCAGCTTCAATTGATTATTCGTGGTTAACGAATATATGACAAAAATAGGATATAACAATGCTTCCTTGAACTCTCTATCTTGTTTTTGAAGATTTTTCTTTCATTTTAGGGAATAGATAAGTTGAATGATTTCAGGTTTTGATCAGCAATAGAGGTAGAAACTACAGTAAATACAGCTCATAAAGACATCACAAAAAATTGCTTTCAGAACTACTTTAGTATGAATGAAGGCAGAAGTTTATTTTGAAAATTGTGTAGTTTAAGAATAAGTGTTGTGTAATAAAACCTGTGCTAAAAGTTTGGTTTGGTTTTGACTCAAGTACGTAAACACACATTTTATTAGTTCATAATAAATTAAAATATGTATTGTATTTATTATCTGAAAATTTGCACTCAATGGAATTAATGTAGTGTTGCTAGATCTAATTTTTAAAACTTATAAAATTTTATTTTTGGTGTTTTTTAGGACAGTGAAATCTTGCTAAGTTGAATTGTGTTAGCTCAAAGCTATCTACAAATTGTGAGCTCAGTATATAGAATTTTTCATATAATACAGTCTCATTAAGTCAGAATTGTTGTTACTTTTAAGATGAATCTATTTTTTTCATATATCCTTCACTCTTTGATATGTCTGCAGTCTTCAATTTCTCTTATATTCTGTATGAATACAGATGATTAAGATAAACACTACAGCTTCATGCTGAATACACCACATCATTATAAACTTATGTCAACATCCTCCAGTAACATACTTTATATTACCAGTGTTCTGATTGGAACATAAGGAGACAACTTGACAATACACTTGAAAGCACCATAAACTGCATACAATTTTGTAATCATTCCATGAACAAATTTTTGAGAAACAGTTTGATAATGAGAAACTTACGTCCACAGAAAAATTACTTTTTCTCTTACAATATATCATTATTGTATTAAGAAACTGAAATGCAATCAAGAATTTAACAAATTTTAGTTCAAGAATTTAACAAATTTTTTAATAAATTATTACAAAATTTTACCATATTAAATAGCCAATATGTATAAAACACATGCTTAAAAGATTAAGAAAATTCTTGGTTATGAAAAACTTTAAGTAAATTTTTATGTATAAAATTTTATGTAAATTTAAGAATATTTAAAAAATAATATTTATACATAAATGTCTCTATATGTATATATCTAGATTATCTTGGAGAATTATGCATTTCCTGGTGTATTATTAATTGGAACGGATAGCCATACACCAAATGGAGGTTGGCATCAAAATTAACTATTGAATAGTAAAATAAGTTTTATAAAATATTTTACATTTTTAAGAAGTAAAATAAATAATCTGTTGTTATATGTATAAATAATTAAACAATCAAAAATGTGTTATTTAGGAGGTCTTGGTGGTGTTTGTATTGGTGTGGGTGGTGCAGATGCCGTAGATGTTATGGCAAATATTCCATGGGAATTAAAATGTCCAAAAGTTATTGGTGTTCGACTGACCGGAAAATTATCAGGCTGGGCGTCACCTAAAGGTTAAATTATACATACATTTTTTAAAATCAAAATTCTATATTATAGTGCATTAAATGATAATTTTTTTTAAAATCTAGATGTGATTTTGAAAGTAGCTGGAATTCTGACTGTTAAGGGAGGCACTGGAGCAATTGTCGAATATTTTGGTCCTGGTGTCGAATCTATTTCTTGTACAGGTAGATATGATTTTAATTTATGCCACATTCTTAGATTATTTAAGATTATTATTTCCATTTTTAGCCCATTAAGAACTAATGATGGATTAATTTCAATATTTATCAACTATGGTTTAAAATTATGTGAAAGTTTAATTCAAGGTAAAAAATTTATTCCAAATTAGAATCACTGAAATGATTAGTTTTTACTCTAATTCATATTTTAACATCTCAATTGCCTCAGCCACTATTGTAAATGATACTAAGATTCATAAGAACACATTCCAAAAAAAAAAAAATAATATTGAAAAAATATTTTTTATTTCAAAAATGTTAATTATTCAAAATTCTGTAGTGAGATACTAAAAAGTTCATATTTTAATACAGTGGGTGACCAGTTAACAAACAAATCAGATAACAAACACTTTTGCAAAATATTTTTAAGATCGGACAACAAACACTTCACTGAACAAACATAAAAAGAAGTGACAGAAAATAACAAATACCAATTGATTTTCCCTTGTCTTCAGGTAACAATTTGAAACCTTTCGGAGTGCAGCAGATGTCAGCATCGACACTCAACCCAATACCGATCAGATAGTGTTTCCCCTGAACTTTGATACTCTCCATTTTAATTCCAACTTTTTGTTTACTTTTCTGACAAATAATTTTTTATAGTCTTTGCGAGACTGTCGGGCACACCATAAGTTTTGCATCGGTTTTTATTTTCTAAAGGTGAGAGTTTAACTGTCATATCGGGTATTCATTAATGTTTTAACACCAAAATTTCGAATTACATTCAGGTCTCACATTTACATAATTCTTTCATGCACTAGTTGATTTCTGTTCTCTGAATTTTTGTAAGTGCTTTTTCTGAACTTTTTATTTCAAACAGAAATTGATAATATTATGGAGCATAAAAAGAGTGGAGTGTTAAGAACTGTGCTCACCATAGAAACCAAGCAAGAGATAATAGCCAAAGTAGAAAGTGGGCAGAAGATGTCTGATATTGCTAGACAGTGTGGCTTGAACAAATTACAGTAGGCACAATCTTAGCTAAGAAAGATATAATCAAGAAGACTCAAAGAGCAGATGTGATCAAAGACTCAAAGATGTGCCATCCATGAAAAAATGGAGAGATTGCTTTTAATTTGGATAAAAGAAAGGGAAATGAAAAATGATGTAACTAGTATGACTATCATTTAAGAGAAAGCTAGAGAAATTTTTGAAGAACTGAAGAAACAAACTCCACATTCATCACATGAGGAGATAGAATTCAAAGCTACTACTGAATGGTTTTCAAAGTTTAGAAGGAGAACTGGCATTAAACATGTGGTAATTCATGGTGAGTCTGCTAGTGCAGATAAAGAAGCAGAGGAGTTCTGTCTCAAATTTGACGAATTCATTAAAAAAGAAGGATATTGTCCACAACAAATTTTCAATTGTGATGAAACTGGTTTATTTTGGAAGCACATGTCGACCGTACCTACATTACGAAAGAAGAGAAAATATTCCTGGGCATAAACCCATGAAAGACCGATTGACGTTACTTTTGGGAGCTAATGCTAGTGGTGATATGAAGCTTATCCTGCTTCTTGTCTATCACTCTGAGAACCCTAGAGCATTCAAAATAAATTCCATAATTAAAGAAAAACTGCCAGTGATGTGGAGATCGAATAAAAGAGCACGGGTCATGCAGGCTCTTTTCAAAGAATGGCTGTTTGAAGTTTGTGCTCCAAGCATCAAGGATTACCTTCAGACTAATGAATTGCCATTAAAAGCACTGTTGCTATTGGACAATACACCAGGACACTCAAAAGACCTTGAAGATAATTTGCTGGAAGACTTTCCTTGGCTGACAGTTCAGTTTCTACCTCCAAATAACACTTCGTTGATTCAACCAATGGATCAAGAGGTTATTGCAGGTTTCAAGAAATTGTACATTCGAGCACTGTTTCGTTGGTATTTTGAAGCATGCCAATTCTCCTCAATGATGACATTAAAAACGTTTTGGAAAGAAAAATTTGATATTCTTGAAGCTATATGGCTCATTCAAAAGACATGGTCAGAAGTCACTAAACAACAGTTGAATTCTGCTTGGCGAAAGCTGTGTCCCTCCTGCATTCAGGGAGAGAGAGGTGATGTCCCTGAAATTACGGATGAAAATGTGACAACTGATAGAGATTTGTAATTGGAAGTGACTAAAGATGACATTGAAGAGCTCATAGTGGAATCTGAAACTGATCTGACGACAGAAGAACTCCAAGAACACTTAAATGATCACCAAGAAATTCAGTGATATGGGTTTTCTTCTGAAAAAGAGGAAGATGAAAAATGATCAATGCCAACATCTGCTATTAAAGTTCTTTTGAAGAAATGGGAGGATGTTAGAACAATGATCTTAGAATGGCATCCAAACCAAGTTGAGGTTAATAGACTTGGGGATCTCTATGACGACAATGCTATAAATTACTTCTGAAAAATCCTGAAGAAAAGAGAAAAGCAATCAACATTAGACAGATTCTTTAATCCCTACAAACGGACAAAAGACTAATAAAAATGCAAGACTGTGTATATATGTATTTTTATTATTATACTAGCAGATAAGCTCGGCATTGCTTGGGCAAAAAGTAACGATAGTGAAGATTAAGAATATTAAGATTAAGATTTCATTGTTGAAGCCTTAATCCTGTCACTTTCCCCGTGGGGGGATTTAAAAAAATCCCTTGTTAGTGTGCGTTCTCATGACGTACCCTAAAGCCGGATGCACACGTGGTATGGCAAGGAAAAGCAGCAGGATGACGTCAATTTTGTGCTGCTTTTCTCATGCCGCAAAAGTTGGTTGAATTTTATCTTTTGCGGCAACTGCTGCCAAGACACGTTTCTATCAGCCAATAACAGTTCATCTGATAGTCACGTGAGAAAACACAATCACGTGGTGTTTTAATGGCGGAAAGTTCGACACGGTTAACCGAGATAACTAACATCAGAATAAAGAGGAAAGGATAGTAAATTTGACACAAAATCTACACAAATAATCATATATAATTTAATTTATTTCAAAGAACAAAACAACCGAATCTTACTCGAAATAGTATTCTTTATCGAGGAATAAGCATATTTTGTACACCAGTTCTTTATCAATCCAAGAAAATATCTCTAATCCAAAATCTTCGTTCGAATCTTCGACAAAATCTTCTAAACAAATAAAGCAAGCCGTACAAAATAAAATTTGTAAACACATGGATATCGATATCGTTCGCCATCTTGAATATTGAATGCATGAGCCGAAATGTAAGCGGATTGCCACCGTGTGGCTAAGATGTGTTTGCGACACTGCTTTGCCTTGCCGTGCCACATGTGTGCATCTGGCTTAACTGTGTACCAAATTCCAAGTTTCAACTCCTAACTGTGCTGAAACGCTTACAATGAAATGCTCGTATACATGTGTGCCATCTATCGTAGGATAAATGTACTATGCCAGAAACCTTTGCGGGAGTATATTAAACAACTTCCTAAAGTTTCACAGCAATCAGATAAATGGTGTAGTAATGCATGAAGGACAGGCAGGCAGACATACATTCATTTTTATATATTACTAGCTTACCCGCCACGCATTGCTGCGATCTCAGAAGAAAGGAAATTCAAGCAAACTCATTATGATAAAATTCAATTTACATTTTATCATTTTTATTGAAACTTATTATTATTATTTATTTTCATCAGGAAAACATTTCAAAGTGTCGTTTCAATTCTATTTATTTATATGAGTGCTTGTGGATACACAATATTTTTTGTTTTTCCGTCTGGTGCGTACATGAATAAATCAGAAGGTTTTTGGATGTGTGAGCTGGCCACTACAGTTGTCCATGTGAGAAGCACGGATTCTCCAAATTTAGCTCACACACTTGCTGCGATTGTCAGAAGTGCGATATTCCCCATTTTTATATATATTTTTCAATTTTTTATAATTTTAGCTATTTAATTGCTCCTTCCTCTCTTCCTTGGCATGTTGTGAAATTTCTGATAGCTGGATAATAAACTGTTTTATTGTAATTTTGTCTTTTTAAATTATTTTGAGTTGATAGTAAAATTTGGAAAAGGGGATCTGTAGATCAGTAAAAGAGGTGAATTTCCTCCTACAACTTCGGTTGTTGTTCAGGGTACAGTTAAGGTTTTAACAAAGTTTGAGCGAATACGTAATTAGCAAAAAAAAAAGTTGAAATAAAGTGATTAAACAAAAATTATTACAAGTATTGTAAATAACAGTTCACAAATGCATGTATAAAGATATTTTTTGGAGGGGGGAAAATGGTCTTCACAATTTGAAATTGATTGAACACACAGTAAAATGCTTGTATACACTCGTGCCATCTATCGTAGGATAAATGTACTATGCCAGAAACCTTTGCGGGAGTATATTAAAAAACTTCCTAAAGCTTCAGGGCAATCGGATAAACGGTGTGGTAATGCATGAAGGACAGACATACATTCATTTTTATATATATAGANAAAGATCTTTTGAAAAAGTGGGAGGATATCAGAACAACAGTCTTAGAATGGTATCAAAACCAAGTTGAGGTTAATAGGCTTGGGGATCTCTACAACGACAATGCTATTAATTACTTCCAAAAAATCCTGAAGAAGAGAGAAAAGCAATTGACATTGTGGGGCATTAAAGAATCTGTCCAAACAGAAAAAAAACATGACTGATAAAAATGCAAGACTGTGTATATATGTATTTTTATTATTACATATAAATAAATGTAGTAGGAAAGTGTATAATTTTTTATTTTTTGGCATCTCCAGAATGAATTAATCACATTCCCATAAAAACCTATGGTAAATCGATAATCAGACAACGAACAAAGTCTTGGAACGGATTATGTTCATTAACTGATTACCCACTGTATATGTGATTAGAATGTAAAAACTGATGTAGAAAACATTGAGAATCCATCAAATTATGAAATTTTTTAAGCTTAAAAAATTTTAAATATTAACTTGTAACACAATACATTAAAGATGATATTGAGATGATAATTTTTTAATTATTGTGTACAAAAATAAGACATTTATTGTATTACATATATAAATTTGTCAATCAAAAGTTCAAGTATGTTTAGTCAGTCTTTCACAGTTCATAGTAAAAGAGTTTTATTATATATAATTGAAATTTAAAACATTACTGTATATGAAATTTTTCCTAAATTTACATTTTAGGAATGGGAACAATTTGTAATATGGGTGCAGAAATAGGAGCAACAACTTCTATCTTTCCTTATAATGTAAGAATGAAAGATTATCTTAATGCCACAAATAGAAACGGTAAGAAATCTTTATTTTATTTTGTTTAAAAAATTCTTTGTTTTATTTATAATTTATTTTCAAATATTTAGAAATAGCAAATTTAGCTGATCAATATCAAGAACTCTTAACCCCAGATCAGAACTGTGAATATGATCAAGTAGTTGAGATTAATCTTAGTGAGGTAAATAATTTTTTTATGTATTACAAAATTACATTTTTAGTAATGTAATAGGATTGTATTTATGGACATATTCACAACCAAGGATCAAGAGTTAGATATTAAAGTTAACAAAGTACCATTTTACTTTCAGCAGGTGAATGCTTATTGGTTAAATAAAAAGCACACACTACAATATCTGTAATTCAGTTAAAAGGAACCAATTTATTATAAGAACAAATGATTGTTTATTGTGACATTGTCACGATGCCAGGTTTTAATTTTTAATGTTCTTTAAATAATCTGATACGTGTAAAACAGTACTTAGATTTAGTCTTGTAGGTTTTATAAAGATATGTTTTGAAATTTAAAGACATTATAATCAATACACTGATGCCTTCTGATGATATGATTAATAAGTAAGGTTATATTGGGTTGAACAAAAAAATTTAATGTATTTTTAAAGGCTTGGTTATCTGAAAAAAATGTGTGATTTAATTAAAACAGTTGTGAAATTTAACACATCATTGTTGCTGGTGTGAGATATTATTCTTTGTTTTAGAATGTTTAGTTTAAATTAAAAATTACTCTGTTAAAAGTAAATGCTAAATGGTGCTGATTTACATTGTTTTAATGCACATGATCATAACCACACTCAAAGACAAACATGACCATAAAAGACTATTTAGAAAAGTTTTAAATACATGGATAGTCCAGAAGATGGTCACATGAAATTTTCATAATTTGTCTTGCAATTGATGAGGTAAATTTTGAAATTGATTTGCTCCTGAACATCCTACTTTTCCTGTTAGCAACAGAGTCCTGCCGGTCATTATCTAATTCTTTTCCAGGGAAATTTTTGAATTGAAATAATGTGACTTCCAGTTTGCATCAGAAGTTTATATATGGGTAATCAGGGCCTCCTGTCCCTATTCTATATTTGGTCTTTACGTTCATATATCTAACTCCATTCTTGAGATTAAGGATGGGCAGGCAATAGTGGGAATTTATAGGTCTACAATTTTTCCAAATTGCAGCCCAACAAATGTTTACAATTGTCTTTAACAGCCATCATCAAGTTATAAAATGTTATATAGAACAAAATTGAAATAAAATACAACCCCATAAATTTGTGCTTGTGGTTGTAGGCATAATGAATGGAAAAATAAAATTAAAATAAATTACAAAATAACAACAGAGGTTAAATAAGGTACATATAAATAAAAATACAGTAGCTTCTTGTTATATTGTGCTTGTTGAGAGAAAAAGAAACAGCATGATTTATCTAGCGGCACAATATAGTTGAGTACTAAACATTCTGGGCTCTTACTAAGCAGATTATACATGCTATGGAATCTCTGTCTTCTATTCTTTCATTAGCAAGTGTTTCTGATATAAAATAAATTTTTCAATACTGAATTTTATTCATGGTTATATTGTATTAAATGACATTTACATAAACATTGATACTATGAACATTCATTTAGCATTATTTTGTATTTAATAATGACATTTAAAGACACATACTGTTGATATAAAAACAAAATATCTGTTGTGATTTTATTATACAGTACTACATTTCACAATAAATTGCTTATTAAAAATATGTGTAATTTATATTTCTCAATAAAAATTATAAATACAGTAATTAAAAATCAATGGCAATTGATAATTTATTGAATCAAGTGCATTTAAAATTTGGGGACCAAAAAAAAGCATGATATATCTGAATCCACAATATAATGAGGGGCTACTGTAAAATCCTATTTAAATTTATATTTATTCTTTTTATTTATATGTACTTTATTTAACCCATTTTATTGTCTTGTAACTTTTCTTATTTTTCTTTACCATTCTTTATGGCTGTAACCACCAGCAGAAATTTAAGGAGTTTCATTTTATTTAAATTTTGTTTTATATAACATTCTATAACTTAATGATAGCTGTTAAAGAGATGAAAGCATTTGTTCTTATAGTAAGTTGGTACCTTTTTAATTGGATTACATGTATTAGTGTGTGCTTTTATTGTAATCTCATACAATTTTGTAGTATCTGTTAAACTTATTGGTTAATGTCTAACTGTTGATCATTGGTTGTTAATATATACCATACCTTATTATTAATATGTTCTCATTTAAGAAAACTTGTAAGTTAAAAAAAGTATATCTTGGCATCCTTGTCTGATATTAGAATGTATAAAGTAGTTAGAACTTCAGTCATCATAATTATCTACAAAAAATCAAATTTTAAAAAATTCACTTTGAGAAATGTGATGTTCACACTTCAAACATAATTATGCTCTTAAATTTTAAATATATCAGTTATTTTGATTGCATTATATTAGACAATATTTTTATCTAGCTCAAAATAATAGAACATTAATAAATAATGAAATATAATTCTGATATGATAATTAAAGTTCATCTCAACATCATGTTTAACTATGAAAAAGATAAATGAATAAATGTTAAAAAAAAAGTTTGTTTTTGATAATGTTTAAATGTTTTTATAATCTGATTTTAAGAATCATTTACACTTTTAATCAATATTTTCATCCTCAACTATTAAAAATTATATAATAATGATTATTTCATGATTGATATCGTGTTTATTTGATGTTGAAGAGATTCTCATATAAATTAATTTTATTAGAGTATAAAATATCTATATAACAAAAGCTTTTTATATTAATTAATTAAATTAACTTTCTGATTTTATTTTCTTTTTTCTCCTGTAATGTAAAGCAGTAGTTCAAGAATTATTAAAACTTGATTAAGAAATATCTAGTTTTTCAAATAGATACTATAATCAAGGCTGAATATTGAAAGCATTTGGTTTGCAGCACATTTGGTCAGTGTTGGTCAGATTGTACATTGTCATCTTATGTCTTGATGTAATAATACAATTATTAAACAAAAACAATTGATATACAAACAAAAACATCTGAAATATAAAAAAATTGCACTAAGTAAAAACTTATGACAATTTAAATGACAGTCAAAATTTTTCTTAGGAGTTTTTCTTTGGTAAAGATACAGTAAGCTTGGCACTTTGAAATGAAATGTAGAAAAGAATAGTACAATACAGGTAGAAATCTTGTGGATACCACTTTGAAGCATCAAGCTTATCTTTACCAAAGAAAAATATTGACTGTTGTCTAAATTGTCATAAGTGTTTACTTGGCATAGTTTTTTTACATTTCAGATGTTTTTGTTTGATACATACCTTACAGTTTATAACAATCATTATCTAGTTCTATTTTTGCTGTTTTCAATTAATAAGTTACATTTGTTTTTACTAGCTGGAACCCCATGTAAATGGCCCTTTTACTCCAGATTTAGCCCATCCTATTTCAAAACTTGGTCACAATGCTAAAGAAAATGGTTGGCCTGTAGAAATTAAAGTTGGTTAGTTCATCCTACACTTTTAAATAAAAAATATTTTGTAACAATCATAATAACTCTGTAAATATATAATTTGTGTGACTTTTTCAGGTCTTATTGGTAGCTGTACTAACAGCAGTTATGAAGACATGGCAAGAGCAACGTCGGTGGCTAAACAAGCCTTGAAACATGGATTAAAATCAAAATCAATATTTACTGTAACACCAGGTTCAGAACAAATAAGAGCTACCATTGAAAGAGATGGACAAGTAAGTAGAGTTTTGTAAAATACATTTTTTTGTGTAAACAAATTATGTTAAATTTCACATAATACAAAATTAGGCTCAAGTTCTACGACAATTTGGTGGAATTGTGTTGGCTAATGCCTGTGGACCTTGCATTGGACAATGGGACAGGTAAGCAAATTGGAAATTGAAAACATAAGAATTATTTTTTATGATAACTGCTTTGATGATATTTATTGATGCAACAAAAGAATTAAATTTGATACTTGAAGAATAAAATGAGGCATTTTAATATCTGTAGAAAGAAAAACATATCACAAATCCTGATGAATTAATACTGTTTTTTCAGAAAAGATATTAAAAAGGGTGACAAAAACACAATAGTTACTTCTTACAATCGTAATTTTACTGGAAGAAATGATGCTAATCCAGCTACACATGGTTTTGTAACTTCACCAGAATTGGTCACAGCTTTATCTATAGCAGGAAGACTTGATTTTAACCCTCTGACTGATGAATTAACTGGAGCTAAAGGTTTGATATTTTTTATGGAATGAATTGCTAATGAATGGTAGAATGTATTCAGTAAGTATAGAGTAATAAAATTAAATGCTTTTATTGAAGATTTTCCATTTAAATTGAGAGATTTTATTTGAATAGAGTAACTTAATGGAAAAGTTAGTAATTTTAGATTAATTTTTAAAATACTGTAATACACACACACAAATAACTAGCATGATAATTAATTAATTACAAAAATATCAATTAAATGGTTGAATTCTTTTATCAGGCTATTTAAGGCTAATTAATTAAGTAATTTGGCTAGAGGTAGCAGTTAAGCTGCCATCTCTTGTTAAATTTGGTTATTGTATGGTTAGATCTAAATTTAATTATTAATTAGTCTGGAAGCAAAGATCAGACTGAGGTCCAGATAGCATGACTTGCAATACATCTGCATGTTAAGCAGGGTTGGTTGCAGGTTTGTGTTACACTCTGGTCCAATTTTTCTTTTCTTCCAGATTATTCTAAATTTTATTCTAATTATTAAATTTAACAAGAGATATTGAGGCTTAACCACCTACTTGAGCCAAATTACTTAATTAATTAGCTTTAAATAGCCCTAAAAAGGAATCTGGTTGGTTGTTTAATATTTAAATACTGTAATAATTTAAATAATGAAAAACCAGAATCTTTGAGAAAAAAATCTTTTTAAGATTTTTATTTTCCTTGTTTTATAGATTGATTACTGTCATTATTAATAATTTTCATTTAATTCTTTGTTTAGATGCACAACATTAATTAAAGTAGCTTCAGTTTTCTTTAATGTCTTATCTGGTTAAAATATAAACTTACACAAAATGTTTTTTATTAAGGTGAGAAATTCAAATTGGAATGTCCATCTGGAGATGAACTACCATCTCGAGGTTTCGATCCAGGAGAGGAAACATACCAGGCACCTCCCGAAGATGGATCTGGTATTGCAGTTGAAGTTGATCCCAAAAGTCAAAGACTACAACTTTTGTCTCCTTTTGACAAATGGGATGGAAAAGATTTAACTGATTTAATTGTTCTTATCAAGGTTAAATTGTATACAAATCACTTCCTTTAAATATTCATAATTTTTATGCAGTTTCAATATATATGTTGCTCGTAATTTTCAGGTGAAAGGAAAATGTACAACCGATCACATTAGTGCTGCTGGACCATGGTTAAAATATAGAGGACATTTAGATAATATCTCCAATAATATGTTTATAGGGTAAAATTACTATAAAATCATCTTTTTAGTTATTAAATATTATAATTAAGATATTTTTAATGTTTAGTGCCGTAAATTCAGAAAATAACGAAATGAATAAAGTTAGGAACAAAATAACTGGAGAATGGGGTTCAGTTCCAGACACTGCTAGATATTATAAGGTATAAAATCTAAATTAAAACTCTTGAAAAATTATAAAAGTAAAACGGAATTAAACTTTTTCAAATGACTTTTAATATTTAGGCAAATAATATAAGGTGGTGTGCAATTGGAGATGAAAATTATGGGGAAGGCAGCAGTAGAGAGCATGCAGCTTTAGAACCAAGACACTTAGGTGGAAGAGCTATCATTGTAAAAAGTTTTGCTAGGATTCATGGTTGGTTTGATTTTAAAATTTTAATTATATTTATATTGTTCTTATCATTAAATTTTGTTCATTAAAATTTCAGAAACAAATCTAAAGAAGCAAGGTTTATTACCATTAACTTTCTCAAATCCAAGTGATTATGATAAGATTCAGCAAGATGATAGGATATCTCTACTTGGTTTAAAAGATTTGGCACCTGGCAAGGTAATTGAATTTTACCAATATTATAAAAATAATTATATTATATATATATATATATATATAAAAATGGACGTGTATGTCCCTATATTTCACTTTTCNTTATTATTATTATTATTATATTTTACATAATAATATTATATTTTATATATGAAATTTTAATTAAATTTTAATTTTATTATTATACAAAAAGATACAATGGTAAAAATGCTTTATGTATGACTGCACACCAAAGGTAAAGAAATGCAGCCTTTGTTAGTTTACATAGTGAGAGTGTAGTGAAAATGACGTCACAAGCAGCTATAGCTACACTTCGTTGCATTATAGTTTAGAAATGCTTTCCAGTTGAAGTATCCGATAGATTACGGCATTCAATTTTAATTCCAGTTACAGCTGATAATGCTTTAATTAAAAAACTAGTTATATATTTAAATAAATATAAACAATTGAGCATTTCTCTTTCTGAAAATGTGAGCAAAGTAGAGAGTTAGAAGATAGTTAATTATATTTAAAATATAGTATTTTTTTATTCTTTAGAAAACTTTAAGAATGATTAAATTTTATAAAATGACTCTTAATCTTTCCATAATATTTTTATCAACATCACTTCGACTTTTTTATTTTCACAGCATAATATTGTATTATACATACAAGAGTCCAAGCTTTACAATGTAGCAGACGTAAAAGCTGTTTTATCTTTGCTGCAGTGACTCCTTGCAGCAAACATTTAGAAATGGTTTGCTGCAAGAGGTACTATAATGTAGCAACCAAAGAATGTTATAATGCTGTGTAAAGAAACACAATCAAAAATGTAGTCAGTAAGTAGCATTGCATTTTACTGTGGGGTGTGCCACTGTTGGGTTTATGATAGCCAGCAAAATAGATGTAAATGCACCCACCCCAGTGATACACAATGGTGCAAGTGTGTTAATGAATTTATTCATTTAAACAATTGTTATTAGAACAAAATATACGAGAAAGTCTCCAAAGGGTAAAAGGTACACAGGTAAAAGGTAATAGTGATATCACAAAAAAAATCAAAGAACTGTGTGCTTAATGAATAATTATTTTGAAAATAATTATTCATTAAGCATACTGTTCTTTGATTTGATACTTTCCAATAAATAATGATATTTTGGATCCATAATTACAAATTACAATAAAGCAAATGATGCCTATTTATTTCTGCCCACAAAAATCACTTTTTGGTATTTGTAATCTTTCAGATTAATTTTAATGATTGGAATTAAATTGCTTTTATTCATTGTTAGAAGCAATACACACAATTTTGGTTCTCAAAAGAATTCAGTGATTTAGATTACAAAGCAATTTGTTTTCAAATAATGTTGTTAAATTGTTTTATAATCTGTTGAATATAACATAATAAATTTTAGTTGCCTGGTATATTTAGTCATGTATTGAATTACAATTAGTATGAACAGATATTGTTAATTTGTAATTTTAATTTTTAAATACATTGATGTCTGAATATTCATAATGCTTGTAAATAAACAGATTTGTATTTGCACTGGTAGTGATTTTCATAAATAAAAATAAATACAGATATATAGATTAACATTTACTGATTGTGACTTTCTAATTGTCCAATTAATATAGCAAATAATCAAAATCTTATCATCACTTAAGCCTAAATAGTAATTACATTACTGGATAGTTAATTATAAAATGTAGATTTATCAGTATATTATCGGAATCCTTAGTTTTAGACTTATTTTTAGTATTAAAATGTTGATATATGATTTTTAAATTTCTTTTTCCAGCCGGTAATGTGTGAAATCAAGCACAAAGATGGTACCAAAGACACAATATCTCTGAATCACACCATGAACGAGACACAGATAGAATGGTTCAGAGCGGGAAGTGCCCTAAATCGTATGGCAGAAACGACAAAATAACAGAACATACAAGAAGAAAGAATATTTTATTTCTTTTTATTAAAAATCTTTGCAAATATAAATAGAAATTTTCATCAGAAGATTTATTGGTCGAAATGGCCTTAGAAGGAATGAACAGTAGACTTAATTAAGAACAGATGTAATTACACTAGTCTTCTCTATGGATGTAATATAAACGGAACATAAGTTATTTGTTAGTGTAATTATTATTGTCACAAATTTACAAAGTACTGACAATAAATTGTTATAAATAATATATGTTGAATTTTTATGCAGGTGGAATTTAAATTTTTACTTAAAAAACATTGAGACAAAATTTATTAACAAAGTCATCAGTACACTATTTTTATAAAAATATTACTAAAGAAACTAAAAATATGAGAGTAAATATTACTATGATACATAACTATTTAATGTCTTTGGGAAAATTCAGATTTGTCTTTGAAAATTTTCAAAGGTTCATTTTTTTTGTTAAATTGTCTCTCACATCTAAAACATAAGCAAATGTTTTAATGTTAATACAGTAGAGTGTCATTTATCCGAAACGTTGGTTATACGAAAGAATTCCAGTCGGCCTAAAGTATAATTTTTATTTGTTTTTATATTTTTCAATGTATTTATTTTGTTTGTAAAACATAAAGAAATTATTTTTAACAATACAATAGCCACGATTATTATTTTAAAAAGTTTGTGTTAGGCTTAACATCGATGAAAATTCAACACAAAGCGACATGCAATGGAGAAAAATTTCAACACGGGATAGGTTAATATATTTTTTCATACATAATTGGTTATTTGAAAAATAAGTTATCCGAACAACCCCAGTCCCCAATTGATTCGGATAAATGACGCTCTACTGTATTTGCAATTAAATAATAGTGTCTCCACAGCAGAAAACCATATAACCATAATTATGGTTTGCTGCTGGAAGCACAAATCCACCACTACGTGAGACAGCTAAAAAGTTAAGAAAAATGTCTAGTATATTTTCCAGTATGCCTCAGAATAAACTGAATTCAAGCAATGTTTTGCTGGAAGTTTAGAAATTTTGTTAAATTTTCAGATAGTGTGTCAGTAATTATAAAATTTGTTTCTAAAGCTTAGTTCACACTGAGTGTGATTCACTGGTGAAAGCGAAAAACAGAGGGAACAACCCGTCAAACATGACTTGTTTGATGGGTTATTCACTCTGTTTTCACCAGCAAATCGCGCTCAGTGTGAATTAAGCTTAAGGCATTCAAGAGTATTGAATTTTTTTTAAAGAAAAGGAACAAAAGGGAATGTCACAAGACTGTTCTCTGCAGAAATGACACCTGTAACAAAGGATTATAATACAAATAACAAAGAATAAAAAAATCAATAAACATGAAAAACTAATATATATATCAGACATGGGCAAATGTGGCTCTTGCTGAAAGTGTTAATTTCTGCTTTTTATTATTATTTTTACAATTTTATTTCCAGAATTTTGTGAAAATATGTTTATTAAAAAAATTCAATATTTGTTTTATATCATGTAATAAAATCACGGTACAGAACTGCAGCTCCCATGCATTTTGCAAACCTTCATTTCAGTTCCCACTGAACTCTTGCTTGCCCACCCGATATATATACTTAAAATAACTAAAAGATTATATATTGTAAATTTTACAAATGTGTTTAAATGTAGAAAATCATGTAAAGATTGTTCCACAAAGCCCCCACATTTTTAACATATCAATAGAAAAAGGATCTGAAAGAAATGGCAAGCCTAAAAGATGGGGTTAAAGAAACAAATTTGGTTACGAGAAGCGGAACTCTTAAATTCTTAGGGTACAGCCAATTGGAATGAATGGAACCAGGGAAGTATTTATATAAAAGTATCTGATATATCCTTGAAGAGTGTTGTGTTTTGCCATAAAAAAGCATGTTGCATTAGCAGTAGTTAGTTATTGCAAATAAATAGTGTGTTCTTAGTCTATTAAGCCAAGAAACAAAATGGAGAACAGATTTGTGTTACCCCAAAATCAAAACTTGCCTTCACAAAGTTGAAACACCCATGTTCCCTGCCAAAAATGAATTTACAGAGACCCAATCAGCAAGCAAGGTTCTCAGTATTCTGGGATGCCAAAATACCACAGGTACTGTAACACACTGACAAGACTGAAAGCTGCTATTTGACTAAAGACATCAGTTTAGGGATTACCCTTGATGATAATGCAAGATCCCATAAGGTAGTAGCAACGGTATTCCATGTTGGTAAATTTGGTTGGAAATGTCTCACTCTTTTTATGGTCTTGATCTCATTCCCACCAACTTTCACTTTTTTCCATCTTTGAAGAAGGCACCAGGAGAACAGAATTTCACCAGCAATGAAGTGAAAGAAACCATTCAAAACTTTTTCAATAGGCATAGAGTTCTATAATAAGATTTCTTTAACTTGTGGAGCAAACAACAAATGCAATATGAATGGAGATTATGTCAAAAAAATAAAGTGAGAATGCCTCTTCCTATCCACAATGTACTGTACTTAGTCTCCAGAATAAAACTTCCTGTTAATAGTAGCCCTGGGAAACTTATTTTTGGACTTTTTATATCCCATTTTATAAACAAACATTACATCCCGATACATTATAAACTACAAGACAACCAATGATGCTGTATGTTATCAGGCTAGATATTGGCTATAATACTAATAAATTACGAAACAATTTGGTACTAGAGGAAGATGTTAGGTACAGTACCATCTCTTTAAAAATTATAATTATTAAATTTATTATATAATTTAGACTAATGGAAGAAAAGATTTGTATTATAGTATTATAGCTAATATCTAGTCTGATAACATATGGCATTGGTTGGCTTGTATCTCATTTTGTACAAAAAATGCAATTGATTTCTTCTAATCAATTAGAATGCAGCTTCTAAGAAACGTATATTTTACGGAAATTGCACATGTATTCTAACACTTATAGAAAATATGGAGGAATAAGTTGATAACAATACTGGAAGATAAATAAGGAGCAATAACTCTCCATTGTCAAATATTAAAAGTTCTTATTTCATTTTCAATTCCAAAATGTCACTGAAAATGCTCTAAGTTAAAGCAAATTTAGTAGTTTACTTTAGATTCCCCATTTTTGCAAATGATAGCATTTTACACAGTTATAACAAAAATTTATATCCTTTAGAAAGTCTTGCAATCAACAAGATGAATGATTGCAAGATTGCCATTAGGAGTCCAGATTCCTATATAGCCGATGAAAGCCATCTCACTCTTACACACAAATAACTAATGAGTGCTGAGGATACTGCATTAAGATGCTAGAAACCACCCTAAAATGCAAAGTTTAAATTGTGATTCAGTCTGCAGTAAGCTGTAAGAATGAGCACTATATATCAATACATACAGTAGTGGATTTAGCACTCGAGAGGCCCCAGGCACAATTCAATTTTGAAGCCTCCCTTTAAATATTTTCACTACCCCTATAACCTACAGTGTGCATTCTACATGCAAGTTTTTTACTCTGGTAGGCACTATACAGGTGGTAAAAAAAAAAAAAAAACACGAGACGTAGGGAAATAACATTGAAAATAAACTAATATAGAATTACAACTGCCTGGCTGTATTTAAAAGGTTACTGATGTTCAGATTGTATTAATTATGAAAATTGATACTTATTGGTACAAGAATCATTAAGTTTCAATAGATAAAAGTGTTAAAACAAAAAAAATCTAGTAATCCATGGATATATACAATTTATTTTTAAATTAACTACTGATTTGTATTTCAAAAATCTAGTAATCTACAAATGAGAATTTATTTATAAATTATTATAATAATGTCCATTATTTACCAAACAATAGTGAAATTATTAATTTAGGGAATATTGCTAAATTATTATTTTCATTATGGAAAATAAAAATAAAAATTTATTTTGAGAGCTGAATTTTGAAGCCCCAGGCAATGCACTTCGTGCACCTGTGCAGAAATCTGCCACTGTATACATACATATATACATATAGTGTTAAAAAAGCATTCAGCATTTATATGGTAAATATTACACCCAATACTGTGTAAAAAAAACCGTAGTAATCATATACCAAAATTTCAACCATTTCTAAGATATTAAGAATTTAGTATATTAATTAGAAGGCAATAAGTTGATACTGCATTGCAGACAACATGGAGGACAAATCTTGCCATGTCTTTACCTTGATATTTACAGAATATGTTCTGTGTCCTCCTCCCATTTTCATCCATATTTAGCATAATCTTAGTTGCAAACTCCAGGTCTTTGTCAAATCATTTATCTTAGGTCAAAAACTTGGCCTTTTCTGAGTTGTTGTTATTCAGTGAATATAAATATTGAATGCTTTTAACACCTTGCTTAATGTAATGCATTCATATTAATGCAATTTATATACAATTAATGTGCAATACATATTGATATCTTAAATGTAATTTAAAATTTTCCATGAGTAAATAATTCTGCACATTTTTTAAAAAGCATGACTGACTTCCTCATATTTTTGGAAACTTTAATCTTTTTAATTTAATTTTTGGAAAAGGTTTAATCTTGAATGTTTGGTGCAAAATATAACACAAAATCTTATAAATGTTAATGCACAATGTAATTACAACATATAAAACATACCACAAAACAAATGATCATACTACAAAAACAGTGCATTGCAGTATGTTTTATACCTTATCATTAAGACCAGTTAGAGCAGGCATGGCCAATATACAGTCCGTCTAATGAATTTATGCGGCCCACCACAATTAATCTTTCAATATCAGCTACTCAAGTCCGAATAGGTTGATGAAAAATTCTGACGCCTTAAAAAAAAAAAAAGTCAACAATTCACTGTGCGTTTAGAGTTAACACTCCATTACAAATCTCTTAAGTACAGCATAGAATGTTGATAATGCATGATAATGTGAAAAATGTATCTGTAATCTCTGTACGATTTAGTCTCTACAGGGTGACACCACAATGAGATCTCGCACCACCTCAAAATCTTCCTGGTTCAGCCCCTGAAAAAAGTTTTCTTTCCAATTTGGCCCGGGAGAAAAACTATTGGCCACCTGAGTTAGAGGATGAAAGAACTTGTAATTATAACAGCATGTAGACACATTAAATGTTGGTTTATATTTTAAAAAATTTGCAAATCTACTTATAATACAGGTTATAATCCAGAACATCTTGCACAATTTAGATTCATATTGCAACATAATCAAGAAAAAAATGCAATAATAGGCCCACAGAACAAACTCGCATCCTAAAAGTTAACCTTATTGGTAATTAACAAATTAAAAAAGTTACACTTTCAATAGACAATCTAAAAATCTTTAGCAAAGCAATAAAATCAGACTATTGGACTAACCTCTTATGGCACTATCCTTAAATACCATT
This sequence comes from Centruroides sculpturatus, assembly GCF_000671375.1. NCBI lineage: Eukaryota > Metazoa > Arthropoda > Arachnida > Scorpiones > Buthidae > Centruroides > Centruroides sculpturatus. Next base: position 20,081 of record NW_019385306.1, on the reverse strand, counting down.
GTTGAGCACTACAGTATTTTGAACAGATGTAAATTAAAAAGTGGTGGTATATAATAAAGAAAATTATGCAGTGTTAGATAATATGAATATATTTTAGCATCAATACATTAAACAATAATAATACTGTTCTTTAACAATATTTGAATGGCATATTAAAAGATATTTCATATTGTAAAGATTTGTACATTTGGTACAAAAATGCACTAAAGTATCTGCAGATTTAGCCATAAACCTTTAAAAATATAAATTTTTTTAAAATCTTGTATTTAAAGAATTTCAGAAGTTATCTTGTTTGGCTGCAATTTGAAAAAAACATTTAGTCCTATAAATTCCCACAGTCATCTGGCTGTCCTTTAATCTCGAGAATGGAGTTGATATATGAAATCCAAGATCTGATATGGAAACCTTAGGGGTAGGAGGCCCAATTAGTTAATTGCAATAATATATAAATTTCTGATGCAAATCATAAGTCATGTTATTTTAATTCAAAAATTTTCCCCAGATGATGTTAGATGATTGACATGACTATTGTTAAAGGAAAAGTATGATGTACAGGGACAAGCCACTTCTAATTTGAGGTGGAGAATATTTAAATAAATTTAAAATATGATGAAAATTGCAGCTTGGCATTGTGACAATGACACATAATTGCTCATTGATATGTACTTTAGATATGAAATTTTTTAAGTTAGTAGACTGCTACTTTATGTCCAATTGCTTTACAACATTCCACTTTTATAACTACACATAATGGCATATTTTTTGTCATTCCTCACTGGTATTTTAACTGTACTAGCAAAATATAAATTCAGTGGATGACTGATTGGATGTAAATCCAATAAGTTTAGACTTTGAGGCAGCCACACTATGATATGACAATTTCACTTTAAGCACTGTGACATAAGGCAAAGTAGAGAAATTTTTTCTGAGACAGTTATTAAATTACCAGTTTCAAATAATTAAAATGATTGATGATTAGAACACAGAATTTAAATTTGTGCAGAGAATAGAAGGAGCATACAGACTTTGTGGCTATTCTGTATATATAGTAATTCACTTCTGAGTAAATACTTATCATGCTCCATATGAAATGAAAAGAGACATAAATGGAACAATTCTTTATTTCATGACAGAGCAGTTGACTGAGATATGTTTACATATGTTATTCAAACAGGACTGTGCAATCGTGAAATATTGAACAAAGTGAGTGTTCAATATGAATGAACTGAACAGAAAACAAGATAAAATTTTGATCTAGTTGAAAATGATAATTACTTTATCAGAGTATACAAAAACAAACTGATTCAAGTTCATAGTAGAGATGCACAAACGGAACTATCTGAGTATCAACTGAAATCTTGTATATAATTCCAGGTAAGTTTTAAAATCACAAGTGATATTGCAATTTATTTTAAAAACGGATTATGTAAGATGATTTTGGATATTTCTGAAGCATTTAATAGGAAAATTTTTAAATATTCAATTCTAAAAACTTTATTAATCAGAGAATTTTTCAAAAGAAAAAAGTCACAATAGTAATCTCTTAATTATAAAAAAAATGAAATTTGAGATTCTGAGACTGCTACTTTTATAATTATCCATATTTATTGTACTGTGTATCATTGATGAAATATATTTACTATTCTGAAGAGTAATAAATATATCTTAATATATAATTCTGAGATGTTAAAGTACAGAGACAAAACTGAAGAGAAAAAAAAAAAGCAAAAAAATAATATTGAAATAATTTTTGTATTACATGTTTTAAATCTTTACAGTTTAAAGTATACAAAAAATTTTTAAAACCGTACTTAATAAGTAAAATAATAATGATCACATAATTTACATAACAAGCCTGAAAATATAAAATTTGGAAAACAAATTCTTAGCAATGTAAGTATTTATTTAAAAAGTTCATCTGCTGCATCATAGACTAGATATTACTTTAATCCACGATAATAATTATTAGTTAATTTATTTACAACGTGTGTTTTCAAGACGATGCCACTTGCATCAGTGGGCCTTCTAGATATTCAGCTAGTGCCTGAGTTTTGGCTTTTAACATACCAAGTCCTACACTATCTTTACCATGGAGACAAAGTAAGAGATTTGCAACTTTAGTTATTGCAATTTTTCCTTCCTAAAATGATACAGAAGAAATGTATTTTATGTACCAATAATAAGGTAATATTGACTCTTATAAGATACTACCTCACAATCTAGCAGGATAAATTTCATGTTATCTTCATTCAGTGCAGTTCGACCATTCTTCTCGTAAGCCAACCAGATGCTACTGGCAATGGCGGCGGCAAGTCTCGCATCTTTATCTCCGTAACCAGAATATGCGAGTAGAGTACCTTCTCGGTTTAATAACCTGTACAAAATCCAGAAAAAATTAGAAAATTTCTTTTTAAAATAAATGAATGATTAATAAAAGGCAAGAGTCAGTTTCTGTTGGACATCAATGTCACCCTGCTAAAAGTAGAAAAACCCATAAAAAACAAGAAAATCATCAAAAGGAACCAAGAGTTCAGAAGTCACTCTTAACATGACAAAACCTTCAAAACTTGAATGTATAATACTAAATAATTTGCAAAAATTGAATTGATGAACATTTAGAATAAGCAATTTCAACAGTAGGGTTTAAAACTTTTTCTATAGGAGACTTAAAATGGTATATATGATGTATGATGAAATATATTGTCAATTTGTTGTTATTTGTTGATGTATAATTAGTATATAGAACGAAACCATAGCAAAATTATTGTTTACTCAATATATATAATATGCAAATTGCAAGGTTGGGTCACTACCATCTCATTTAAAGTTAGAAATGTAAGGACCAATTTGTGTGTGTCTGGTAAAACATCAACTGATATAAAGAATTGCCATAAGGGACTTTTCCTTAACTCATTAGCTATGTTCAGCAGACTGAAGTCTTAACTAAGCAAATTAGTAGCAGCGACATAGCAACCCGGATCTGACAAACGATGAACAAAACCCCACATCGGTCAGTTTCGGGTAGCAACAGATAGTGTAAACAAAAGACGCTACCAAACATGACATCAATACACCAAACATGTTCCAAAAGAATGCTACCATAGAGGGCGTTCGGTAGAAAAATACTCGACAGCTCTGGAACTGTTGAGTCTGCTGAACACAGCCATTACTTCCTTTTCTTTTGAACTTGGAGAGACACCTTGCAAAGTTTGTGTTAATGACATCAAGCACACAAGATTTAATTTAGTAATCGCTTGAGTAATGCAGTGTCTAATGTCTTGTTAATAAAGGATTTATAAATCTAAAATTTTTTAATCTCAACTTGATTTTATCCATAGAAATCAATTGCAAATATAAAATTTTTCAATGTAATATCTGATATCCATTAAACCCTCTGCCAAAATGAATTTAATACTTTCCTGTAGTGATACTTACAGAGTACATTGGATTCCTCCTGTATTAGCCTGACTCAAAACTTGAGTCAATGCTTTTGGTTTGAGCATTTTTCTTGTTTTAGCTTTACTTCAAGCAAAAAAATATCACAACACCTATTTATCTGTCAATTCACGTGATACGTAACGTTCCGATAACAGTGCCATCTAAAATTCTGTTAATTTTTCACTTAATTTTTAAAAATTTATTCTAATTTAATTAATGAATATTATCATCAAATTATATGTAAAATTAATTAAAATATGTAGTATTTATTGCAAGTTAAGCGAAAAATCTTATACGCTTTTTTAACTTTTTTTTTTTAATTCTGTCTAGATAAAATCTTGTAACTCAATTTTCGATCTAGTTGAAAGTCAATAGCTCTAATGCTACGAAAGTGGCGTAATAAATATTTCTGCCACTTCGAGCGCTGCAATTGCTTTGCGGCGTAAGTTTGGCTGGAGCATATCACAAACGTCTAGATCATGGATCGCCAAAGTGGTCGATATCGACCCCAGGGGTCGATGAAACATTATTGGGGGGGGGTCGATGTGGAGGGTCGATTTTTTTTTCTTTTTTTTTTTGCCCATAAGGAAATCACAAGAGAATTTTTTTCTTGGCTCATACACTTGCACTTGTAATAAAACTTTACGGTGGGGGTCAATGCGAGGTTTTGGAAAGTTGTTGGGGGTCGATTGTTAAAAAAGTTAGGCGACCCCTGGTCTAGATCCTGAGCGAGCATTAATGTCTATTTCTTTTTCACTGTGGCGCATATGCAAGATCAGTCTTTTCTCCTGATCCAAAAAGTAAAGTGACTTTATCATTGGCTGCGTTCAGCAAATTCAACAATTCGGATGCGTTCCAAAGCTCGACTGTGAATAGTCGCAGTTTAGCGTTGTGTGACGTCAAAAGCAATTCATCCCAAATGAATTTCTGGAACGGAGACGTTTAGCTGTTGAGTTAGTTAAACACGGCCAAGCGAGATATTATAATGAAAATTTTAACGAATGCTATTTCTACAATATTAATGTCAGAAAATAAAGCTTTCTTCCCATTTACAGAAGAAGAAACATGTCTACTTTTTTACAATCTTTATTCAATTAAGAACCAAAGTTGAAGGAAAAAACGATTACACGACAATAGTTATTTTATATAGTGAAATTGATTTTTAAATTTCATTTCAGAAAAATAGAACATCAGCCAAGGTATTGTTTAATCAAGTTTTATCATTTTTTCAGTCAATTTTAATAACTATAAGAATAATTAAATTATATTTTAATTAATTATACTTTCTCATAAATGTTTACATATTACTGGTAGGTAATTATATTACAATTTATAAAAGTTACTCTTAAAGGAAAATTCGTCTCGCTAATAAAGTATCTGCTAAAATAAGCGAAGAAATTTTTAAAGTTTAAAATGCGCAGAGAACGAAAGGAGAATTTTTAAGTCTAATGCACTCTGCCATATTATCTGCAATTTCGGCCACCATTACGGATTGTCCTGAAAGTTTACCGAAGCTTTTCCTTTATTACGTAACGCCACGTGATCGGTAAAAATGTTTCTGTTCCTTAAATGTTGTCGTACACCGATTCCTCAATTTTACCAATCGGTAAATATTTTATGCGTGTGATCCTTTGTAATAAAGGTGATCCGATCATGCCGCTCTGGAATCTGAGATCAAATCTGAATTAAATTTGTAAAATTTTCGTGATTGATTTGCCACGGATACGTAGAGTTCCGGCCCTCATCATAAGGATCGTTCCCATTGCAGGCCAAACTGAATAAATNTTTAAATACGAAAAATTTAATAAAACAATTTTTTTAATAAAATAAAAAATAAAATTTAAAAATGGCTTGGAAAAAAGCATTTTTCACTAGAAGGTGAGAAATTACCTATCGTTAACCTAAGAAATAGAAAAGTAGTACTTTACTGTACGTACAGTACAGTACATAGCTTGCCCCTTTAAAGTATAAAGGTAGCAAAAGAAATTTCAGCGAGATAACACCGTAGCATAATGGAAATTTGTTCAAATGACCAAGAAAGGTTCTTGGCTTTTTCTCTACCAAAACGGATTACAGTTTAGTTGAAGTGGAAAGATTTTAAAGGTTTTAATATCTGGAAATAAATTCGATTTTCCCTGGTAGAATTTATATTTTCTATACACTCAAAAAAAAAAAAAAAATCCTTCGTCCATAGAATTTGAATGAATAAATTGCTAGACGTTAATAGAATTACCTATCTTAATATCTTTATTCTTTTTATTCAATTTTGTGGTTGGTTGAACATTGTTTAAGAATCGTATATAAATTATTATATATCATTCATAAATAATTATTTATGTTATAATTTGACTTTAATTATATTAAAGTAAGTTAATATTTCATAATTACATAATTTATAGAAGCATACAATTATGTGATACATAAATTATCTCTAACTTATTAATACATATTTAAGTTGATGGATATCATAAATCATGCAATTTACTACAAGATTTATAGTAATTTATGAATTATGTAAGTATCTAATGTTACTTAAAAATATATTTATCTTTTGTGTAATTATCTCATTAAGAGTCGTGTTTATAAATAATCCGAGCGAAATACAAAATGTAAGTTTAACTTTTTTGCTGTCAAATTTAACAAACAAATAATTTTTCCCGTTAATTAAATGATAATTCATTTTAATTATTCATTTTATTTATCATTATATTACACCAATTTTTCCAACTCTGTAATTTTTCTTGTTTATTTTTTTCATAAATTCGAATATGTTTATGAGAATTTTCCTTTCTGCGACGAATATTGGAAAAAATTCTTGCTGAACGATTATAGTGCAAGTTTATAATATCGTTCTTCGTATTTTCACGAAAACGTTTCTGCAGTAAATTTAATGTCTTGTCCAAATCTATAAAAGTAAAGCTTAAAAATTATTATTTTTTTTAAACACCAATTCATATTATTTGTGTATTTATATAATATTTTCACTTTTTGAACATTTCCAATCTTGTATGGAGTCGGCATCTTTGAGTTTATATTTCAACTCACTTCTGAAAAATAAATATTTTATATATTATTTTAAGTATATTGAAAAAAGAATTGGTTCTTTAAAAGTTGTTTCTTCTACTTCTTGTAAATGTTAATATACAAATAAGTTTAGTGTCAGAATATTGTTAGAGCTGTGAGATTAGCACTAACGAACAATATGATGACATTATCTGTAACCATTCGGCACTAATTCTTAATTTCCATGCATACATTTGTATCTAAAATTGCCATTGATATGAAATACATAAAATTTATTTTATGCTTTTTGTATTATATATATATATATATATATTTATTTATTCTGTAATGTTTATAAAATTCATTTTACATATGACAATACTAAATCCACATTGCAGAGAGTAACGAAAATCTAACGCTTGCGATAATAGTTCGAATAAAACGGTTTGAAGGATGGCGCGCAAGGTGTATTTGTAGCACATTAACAATGCATTTTTGAAAAATTTTTAAAAAACAGTTCATAGAAAAATGTACAGTATACCAGTACATGATCATATAATTTTTCATTCTCAAATGCGAGTTTTTTATGAATATATTTTAGAATTTTGGCGTCCCATCATCTCGGACGTGCTCCCTTTGTCCTATCTTTCCATGCCCCTAATAAGTATACATTTGTAAGCTATTTACATAGACGCATAAAATATTTCAAAATAATTACTTTTCAGATTTTGCAATTATTTCTTTGCTCTTCTTTACGAATCTCGAAACTTTGTTGAAAGTTAAATGAGAAGCAGAGTTTTGATTTAAAGTTAATTCGTGTTCCGGTCGATAATCAAATTTCAAAACTGAAATTTAAAACTTGTTTATAACAACTTACATTATTTATTTTTCAAAATTAATATATATTAACTTTTGTTCGAGTTAGATTTTACGAATAACTTCGATGTATTGACTAGTTTTGTTGGTTCCCTTATCCATTTCCAAAGGCGCACAGATCGCAATGACGGTCTCAAATTTGGGTCGGGATTGAGCATGTGATAGATTAAATCACGACTTTCTGAATATATACAAAAACAATTAACACAATTACAAAAACAAATTCACAGAAAATGCTATACAATAACACAATGCTATACAATAATTATTCAACCAACCATTACTAATTTGTATCCTAAAAGTTATCTTGTTAATTGCCTCCAGATATATATCTCTCTGTTGCATATGGATGAAAGGAAGTCTTCCACATAACATTGCATAAAGACATATACCTATAAATAGTATCGTTTTATATCAATAAATAATGTTAAATCAGACATTATAGCTGAATATTTTTAAATTAAAACTCTAAAAAAAGCGAATTATCTTGAAGACATTAAAAAGTCTTCAAGTCGACAACATTAATTGTTAAGCTTCATTCAGTTAAAATATTTTTAATATTTCACATTACAATTAATGTAATGTGAAATACAGTATTAAAAATAGTTTAACTGAATGAAGCTTTTGAATACAGGTACTGGTACATGTTAATTAAATTTCATTCGATAATTTGATAAAAACTTATTGAAATTTTTTTATAATTAAGTATTCTTGTATGCAGTGACACACCCAGAGCATGGGCCAAATGGCCCTGGTACCCCCGAAAGTAAAATGAAAAGAAACACCAGTAAATTTTCCAAAACTATTTTCTTAATTAAAATTTATTTATTTATTTATATTGGGTTGTGTGTTCTATTTCTATATTAATTATGAATTAGCGGTCACATAAGGTGGAATTTTATTGAATTCACATTAAAAATCATTTATTCATTCAACTCGGCTCTTCCAAGATTAAATCTTTAGTGTGCTTTGTATATGAGTGCTTGTATGTATATTATAGGCCCACCAGTGGCCAAGCGATCTTCGTACCCTAAGCACCAGGATTTCAGTCGTGGGTTCGCGCCCCGCTTGGACGGGCTGGCCACATGTAGTTCTTCGGGCCTTCTCCTCGTTTGTAATGCCTAAATAGGGGCCAGTTTCCCTTAAAAAGACCTCCCGAAAGGCATCCTCCTAGGCAGATCGCCCAAGTGTTGCGTTACCACAAAACAAACAAACGTATATTATAAATTATTTTCAATAGGACTTATGTTTGAAGATGAAAACTTCAAATTCTTTTCTTCAAGCTTAATTCGCAAATTTCGTACAAATTTGAAAAAATTATTAATGTAAACCGTTTAACCATATTTTTTTTTTTTTTTGCATTTTTATAAGCAAAAAAATTGTATCAGCTTGCCGCTCTAGGGAACAAGAGTCCGAGTTTGAACCGAATCGTCAGACGTTTTTGCACTTAAATAAGAGAACATGCATATATCAAGCTTCGTTTCTTTCCAGCAGACTGCTCCATTATGGACGTGGCCAAACACATGATGAACATGAAAAAAACCCACTGGATCAATAACGGATTAAGACCTTTCGAGACCCCTTTAAGTAATTTTATGACATCATTAAATCATTAACCAATAAGATTTGTCAATAGTTGTAGCTGCAGAATTATTTATAAATTGATATAAAATTGCAACGGTAAAATTGTTTTATATTTTTTTTTTACCAATTTCGGGGCCCAGAGACCCGGGCACCAAGGCATTTGCCTCACATGCCTGGTGAGTAATTTAGCATAGTGCCCACAAGGAAGAAAGTAAAAAACAAGAAAAACTACCTGCACTCCATACATCTACTTTATACCCATTATACTTAGGTTCCAACAATATTTCTGGAGCGACATATCCATAGCTTCCATAAGGAGCATTCAGTTTCTTAAGATTACAATCGGAAGCAGCTAAATCGAAATCTGCCGTGTAATCAAACATTTATATTCACTCATCATTTTAAATAAAATTTTGATGATGCAATAATTAAATGCATACCTGTCAGTTTTAAATTTAGTTCTTTATCCAATAAAATATTCTCTAATTTAATATCTCTATGACAAATTTTATACTTGTGACAAATTTCTATAGCATTTAACAATTGTACAAAAAGTCTTCGGCCTTCAACTTCTGAAAGATGTTTCTGTTTGTTGACGTAATTGAGAAGATTCCCATTTTCGGCTCTTTCGAGTATCAAGTAAAATGCGTCGTCTGTTTCAATGGCATCTATAAAACTCACCTGAAATTGAAAATAAAAATTAAATAAAAATTTTCGGAAAGATTAGTTGAATAGTTAGGCTTCTTTGATGTCCGGGTGGTTGGAGTAGTTCAGGCGTCAGCCTATAATAACTCTGGAGAACCCGGGATCGACTCTAGAGCAAATTTTAATGGGCGTTACGAAACGTAAGATCCGGGATATCGGGCTTCGTCCCTCACTTCTCGGCCTTGTTGTGGGCCTGGTGGAACCTATGATGGGTACGATTATAAAAAGATCTTTTAGTGATCACAAGGTAAAATAGTTTAAAATGTAAAAAAGACGCAAGTTATTTATAATAAGTTCTGCGGATACAGGCCTAATTTAAATTCAAATCTTTCATGTTATGGTGATATCTTATCTTGCTGCTTACTGTATAATGAGATAAATTTAAAATTGTTAAATTTTATACTTTATTCACCGCTTATAACTTTCACTAAATATAACTACAACTTCCTCACAGCACTTAACAACCTTCTCTAAATTCCGCGCTGAAAACTTAACGTCACTAGGCACTAAGAGGGCTTTTTTCCCATGTCCATCGTGTCTAGGCCCTTAATGAGAACAGCCTCGAGGGACGAGACTCAACAAATTCAGGACAGATCACTCCGAAAAATTTTCATCCCGGTCTCCGAAGCCGTAGGCTACGAAATACGACTAGTGCAAAGTTTTCCTTTTTTTGTTTAAAAAAAAATATTATTATAAGCAGTGGCGCACTCACGATTTAATCTTGGGGGAGCCGAGTTGAATGTATTAAAAAGTTTTTAATTCAAATTCAATAAAATTCCCACTTTATGCGTCCGCTAATTCACAAGTAATATAGAAATAGAACACACCACACAATATAAACAAAAAAATAAATTTTAATTAGGAAAGTATTTTTGGAAAATTTACTAGTGTTTTTTCCTTTTACTTTGGCGGGTGCCAGGACTCCTTGGCCCACCCCCTGGGTGAACCAATGATGTAAGAGAAGCATTCAAATTCTTCTATTCTGTTAATTTAGTAAAACGAAAATCTACAATTTAAGATCGAAAATATTTTATTCTGAATACATAAACAATTAAACCTAAACAGAATATTCTTTTTATTATTCTTTGCCGATAGGAATATTAACTAAGACAACTAATCTCCAAGGAATCTAATAATTTTAGTATAAGAAAATGAATATTTTTCATCATATATCCCAAAAAATGTTAAACAAAGAGAGATATTCATCCCTTTTCCTCAACATTTTCTCCGTGAATATATTCTAAAATAAAAGTTTAAAAAAAATAATATTTTTTGCATACCACTAAATGATGTCGAATTCTTTGCAAGCACCTAATTTCATTTAAAGTAATTATTGGATCGACCTTATTTTTTTTAACAATTTTCACAACAAATTGAATATCATCATTATCAATTTTCTTGGCTTTCTTAATTACGCAGCGATCCTCACGATAGAGAATTTTCTCAGTTATATATCCGTGTCGGAGTAATAGATGTGATTTAACTTTATCCGGCATCCATAAACCCCGACTATCTTTCAAAAACAAATTATTTTCGTCCGAATAATTAGATTCTTTATTTACAGCATCCATTTTTGTGTTTATTTATAAATATATTAACAATGATGTATTATTAATTTATTGTTACTAAAGATTTTGATAATTAAATAAATATAATTATAAATATTTTTATTATTTTAATAAATACGAATAAAAATAATATTTAAATATTTCCGAATTTAATTTTAATTATTATAAATATTTTATTCATGAATATTTAATTTAATTCTGGCAACACTGTAATGTATTTTTGTAATGGCGAGCATGTTTGGAAGATTTGTTTTCAATGCAAATTTAAGGAAATCAGTTGATTTTAGAAGGTTTTCTAGTTTCAAAAGTAATTATAGTTTGGATAAAATATATCCAAATAGTAATTTAAATATTAGCACAGCACAGGAGGTAAATATTAAGTTTTTTGTCATGTTTTTGATCATAAACTTCAGTTTTAAATGAATTTAATATTATTTTAGATTCCAAAAAATGAAGGAGAAAAATTTTCTGGTTATATTCCACTAGGTAAGAATTATTTTAAATATTTATGAAAAGATATACAATACAACTTATGGAGCTTATCTACAGAATGGTTACAAAGATTCGACAATTTTAAAAGGACCCAATAATTGATAGACTACCTGAATATTACTAAAAACACTTTTTTATATTTTACGAACATAAACTATTACTGTTTAGTCATACAGTTAAACAGTTAAAGTCATTAAATCAGTTCTTGTCAGCTATTTTTAGGTTACTGTTGTAAGGTGAAGGTAATAAAGTTTTTCTTTACAGTGTCCTATAATGAATTATTGATTAAGGGTCTGTTCGAAAATGCTTACTGAACAGTTGATGGTACTAATAAATGATGATGATGGTATTTTGGTTGGTCATTCTCTAACCCACCCTTTAAGATTGAGTGTCTGGAAGCAACCTGTAAATGACTGGAAACTTTATAGGTTTAAACTTTTGAGTCTCAGTGATTAAACTTATAAGTATTTCTGAACAGACCTAAGTGTTGTTCAGTCTGAACTTTGGGTTGGGAGGATTTAGTATCAAATCCACTATTCACTGAATTGAATTTCTGTAGTTTATTCTTTCCACTCTGTGGGTACTGAGAGGTCTTTTTTCAATTTGGCCAGGCCCACAATGGGATGGCTGAATTGTGAGGAATAGGACTCAACATATTAGGGATAAACTATGAATCATATCTGATGTTCTAGGCCTAGAATTATACTTGTTTCTCAGAGCACCAGACTGATGCTGTTATTATCTCAGCCATCTGGCTGTCATACTTAGTTGGATTGTGCAATCCATGACATAAATTCATGCATAATAACTATATGGTTATTTTATATAATAATAATAATAATTTTATTAATCACTCATTCACTCTTTACTTACTCAACAAATTATTCACACAGTGAATATTGAAATAAAAGAATTAATAGTGCCAAGTGATCGTTATTATGCTACATTGCATTTATAAAACAACCAGTTTAAATTCTTAAAATTAATACCAAAGGATGTGAATATATTTGTCGTTTTTTTCCAAATATGTACCCGAGTTCAGTCAAATTATCAAAAAAAAAGCAAAAATTATGTTTTAGGAAAGTTTTTGAAAAATGAGAATATTTTAAGTATAAGTTAAGACTGATGTTCACTGGCATCAAGATTAAGGTAATTGATCAAATCATTTGGTCTTGTCTTAATTTTTTTATTTAGGTATAGTACATTGGCTTTTAAACTTAGAATTACTTATATTAAACTATTACAATGGAAACTTATTATCAAAATCACTCATCATTTGTAGTATCATTTTGATGAAAATTTACTACAGTAATTTCATTTTATAGACACCTGTCAGTAGAATGTTTTCAGATAGCTAGAAAGGTTTGATTTTTACACTAACTTGAATATAAGTCTGTAAAACAGTAAATAAGGTTATAGATATTATCATATATATACATATATATACACTATGGAAAAATTTTGTTCTTATTTTCTTTTATTTCTAGATCATTTGAGAGACTTGTTCTTTGTTATCTTGGCATATTTGTTTTCTATTATGTGTTTTTCTTACATTGATTACACTTGTGGCTCAATTGCACACTTCCAGTGTGAATGATTACTCCTTTTATAGAATTAAATTTTAGCGTACTAAAGATACTTTAATATTGAATTTTAACCATCCTTCTTACTGGAGCATATTAATGTGTAATGTGTTATTGTTTAATTTTAGCTGTAATGAGGTTAAGATTAGTTTTCATAAATATTTTTCCTAAGTAAAATTGATAAATTAAAAATGTTAAACTAGTTATGTCTCATTTCTTGTGTTTTAATTGATGAAAGTTATAATTGAAGCAATGGATATTTTAATTTCAAAAATTAACAGTTGTAATAATAGTTGTTTGTTTCTCTTCAGTTGGGCATATGATATAACAGAATAAAACATATTAATTACTATATGTTAGTAAATGAAGTAAATATTTTTATTGATATATTAATTTGATTGATTAAGATTTCCAATCTGAAAGTGAAAAGTATAAATCTCATTTAAAACTATTATTTATCATTTGAGTAATTAATTGAGTTTGAAAATAATAACAATAATTTATACAAATTTATGTATTAAAATGATTAATTTCAGAAGATATACAAATAACACATAGTAGAAGCAGTGGACCTGGAGGACAAAATGTCAATAAAGGTAAAAAATTTCATGTTTTTTCTTAATTTAAATTTTTATGATTTAAAGTTCAACTAATTTCATTTTGATGTAAATACTACAAATGTTAGATGTCAAATAAGAAACTAAGCCTAAATTATATAACTAATCAAATAACAAGCCAGATTTATTATTGAGCTATATGTTGGATAAACAAATGCTGTATAATTTGAACTGTAGATAGGCAGTTAAGTGAATTAATTAAATAATAAATTTGGCTTATTATTTGATTAACTGGGAATCAAATTAAATGTATCTTCTCTCTAAATAAACATTTAATTTTTTTTTAATTAGCTGGATATATAAATGGAAATAATTTTTTTAAAAGTAAATAAATAATTTGTTTTTAATCTTTACCAGTTTAAACACTTTATAACCCTTAAGAGTATAGAATATTTAAAATGTATTTTTATTTAAATGAAAAATTTATTTAACTTTTAAAAGTTTATCAAACTTTTTGCTTTCATAAAATATAAAAAAAAATTGTTGTATTTATTATTACTCCATTGTTAAAGCAAAAGAGTATGCATGAGGTCACACACAAAAATACTTTTTGTAATTTTTAATATTTTTGTTTAATGTATTCATTGCTACAAATATTTTTAAATAACTCAGCAAATCTATTATATAAAAAAGAAAGTTAATTAATTTGCTCTTTATGAATTTTGACACAATTTGAACAAATACATTGAAACTTTTTATTGCAAGGTATTATCTCATCTAGATGGAGATCAACAACTACCTTCAGGTAAATCAACTTCAACCACTATCCACAACAGATTTCCCTTTCTATATGACAAGTGAGATGGAGTATTCAAATAGGAAAATTATTTAATATGAAGTCTAATTAAAATGTCTTTAGGGGTTTTGAGTGCAGTAAGTTTAAATATTTGGTCCACATTTTGTGAAATTTGATTCGTACATGGGAAGTGTCAGTTGGAGTAGGTACAAGCCAAACTACAAATCAGGTTTCTTCTATACCCACATATTATAGTTATGTCTTCTATATGTTTTAGCTTTTTTAAATTGTCTTCCATGTTTGTATTGTGATCTCTGTGTACCAACCCCAATAACCTAAGAGACTCCAACAACAAACACAACCCTAACCTCAGATGCACTCTGGTGGAGTATGACTATGATTTACATACATTTCCAAGGAAATAGCTGACAATACTGCTACTAAGTTAGCATACAAGTGCGTTTCCATGCTATATAATTTGCTACACAACAGAAAAGATAAGGCTCAAATGGTATACAAGGTTCTGGTAAGGGACAGCAGATTCCAAAAAGATCTGGTGTACATTGGGTACACTAAGCACTCCATACGCAAAAGGTTACAAGAATATCATTACAATATTATAAACAAAAAAAGATACCACTTTCCTGTTTATTACATTAGAAAGACTGACATGCAAGCTGATCTTCAAAATTCCATGTTAATCAAACAGTCCTAGCAAACTGACCACATCGGGGGCTCTAGAAGCTTTAGAAATGTACAAAGCTACCTGACAGACAATTGCATTAACTTTAAAGATAGAAAAAATATCTCATATGCTTGGCAATATTTTTATGAAAAACCAGGCAATACCAACATAAATTAGTTATTATTTTTGTGGTATATTTATGTATAATTATTTCTTTATTTGTATTTGCTTTAATTTTATACATGGTAATAGGCAAACTAATCTTTATTTATTCAATTTTATATTCAATATCTTTATATTTTACTCCAAAAAAAAAAAAAAAAAAAGAAACATTTTTGAAATTGAAATTAGTTCTGCACATTCCAATTTAGAATGTTGTTGACCTGAAGCAGATCTTGTGTAAGATCAAAACATCTGTTGAATTTACATTAAATTATTTACTGGAATTATTAAAGTTTTGATTGGTGTATTTAATTATAGTTATTGATCCAGTTAATGTGAAGAAGTTAATTTTGAAATAAAGCTTTCTTAACTCGTAACATTGAGCTCAAAAATATTATTTTGCCTAATATCTTATTTAAGGTTTATTAGATGAAACTTTATGTAGTATTTCAACATTTCACTTTTGCTAATCCAAACCTATGATAATCCATACTAGTTTTGTTTATTTTCGGTCAAAAACAAAAGGATATCTATAATTTTGTTTTGAGACATGATTAGTATGTAAAATTAATATGTAATACTCATTTAATTTAATAAAAGTATATATATATCAAAAATGACAAAAAATTATTTAAAATACAGGGTTTTGCAAAAGGAATACTACAATTTTAAATTACTGTAATTATGTTAATTATTATCTGAGAAGTATGCAATGCAATGTATATTCAATTAATAGAGTAATTGTTTGAGTTTCATCTCCCATCTGCATTCAAATGTCTTGTTGTCTACTATCTCTAGGAAGTGCTGTAAACAAAAATGGCATCTATGCAATAGAGGTGTTTGTGTTCTGCAGTTTGTAAAGTCAGAATCACTCATCATTGTCCAACATGAGTAATCTGCAGCTCCTGCAGGAGCAGTTGACATTTTCATTTATGGCACTTCCTAAATGAGGACTTTGTATTTGTATATGTATTTGCTTGTAATCCTCTTTGATTTTTGATCAAAGAGGATTTCAAGCATCTAAGATCAAAGGCTTTAATTGCATTGTTTAATTATTTCTTAGTTTTTAATACAATATATTTATTTAATTGTATCCATTTCAACAAGTAATTTAACAATGAAGTTGTAACATTCAATTTTTTAAGATAAAGCTTAACTTATAAGCAGATGTGACTTTTAATTTTTTTATATTAATTATGATTGTTAAAATATTATGATGTAACAGAGAAAAAAGAATTATTATGTGCTTATTGTAATATTTCTGTAAAAAAAAATTTAGGAAAAATTAGTGGAGATTTTAAAAATTAGACAAGAACTCAAAATATTGCAGTCATTTATTACATCAGATAAATTTATAGTCCATGAAGGGAATGTAACATATTAAGAGAGAGTTTTTTTAATATTATTAACTAAACTTTAATTTCTAAAAATAAGTTATTTGATTTGATTTTTAACTGATTATAAAAATTAAATCAATTTGGAAATAAAACTTTTTATAAATTGATTTATTCAATGTATGAATTTTTGAAATAAAAATATATAAAATTTTGAAAAATTGAATACTTAATTAAATATTAAAATAATAACTTGAAAAAAATATTATACATAAAAAATAAATTTAAATATATTATGTTATTTATCAAGAATTATTATTTTTAATAGCTTCTATAAAATTTGTGAGACTCCTTTAACTTTTGTTTGCCTTTTAATGATTTGGTGTGACCTTGGTCCAAGTGATGACCAATTCGGTTCACTTAAATCTCCATTGCATAGGTGCCTTGTTCAGAGGTGTGACACGTCATGGACTACAAAGAGTGACTACATTCAGCTGCTACTGAAAAAAGTTTATTTATTGTGATTTGTATTTATACAATACTGCTGCTATGTTACTGACTTGCAGAGAAAGAGAGAGAGAAACTTATGATCAGATAAATTAGATACTTTAAAATTATTGTATATAACCAGGAGTTAGATGCGTGGTGTTCACGTCTGGCAGCAGTCCAATGTCTTCAAATTTTCTTCTTGGATAGTTCTTTTTGGTAGTTATTCCAAGACCTTCACACCATGCATATTCTTTGTCAGAACTCTCCATCAGAACACCTATCCATCCATTTCTTCTTTTGGCATATCCAGTTATCTGAATGACAAGTTTCTAAATGTTTCTTGATTCAACTGATAAATAATCAGTCTTCACATAAGAATATATACCATGTATGTGTTTAGTTGTAATTGTTGATATTAATATAATCTTTTGCTATAACACTATATCTTTTCCATGGTAGTGGAAGTTGCTGCTGTGATCAAACATATATAACAAAAAACATTGAAGAATAAACCTTTTTAAAATATTTAAATTACATTTTAAAAATATATATTGTATATTTCAGTGAATAGTAAAGTAGAAGTAAGATTTCATTTATCTTCTGCTCAATGGATACCCGAGAAAGGACGAAAGAGAATGGAAGAAATGGTATATTTAATCACTCAAAATAGTTTATAATGAATAAAAAAGTTTCTAATTTTTTTATTTTGTTGTGCTGACATTATTTTTTTTTTAAATAATATTTTAAATATAATTGTCTTGAATTATTTACAGCATAAAAATCAGTTAACAAAAGATGGATATTTAATAATTAAATCTGATAAAACAAGAACTCAAAGCATAAATCTAGCAGACTGTTTAGATAAATTACGTTGTATAGTGAGGGAAGCATGCAAGCCACCACCAGAAGTTTTACCAGAAACAAGTATGATGTTAAAAGCTAGGTGTGTATTGATTTGTTATTTTAAATTATTCTCTTTAGCCCAGCACAAATGAGTCAATATTAAAACAAACTGATCTCTTTGATGTCAAAGCAAGTTTGCTCATAATTAAGCAATGAACTCAATTCAGATTTTTTAACAAAATATAAGTGATCTGTTCAATGAAAATTATATTCAATAACTAGCAACAATCGTGCACAGTCAATCATCACTCCATGGACATAAAAATCAATCTCTGTCTATTTGTCGAAGCAACCACATCAACTTCTTTGTGCTAAGCTTTAGAAATTTATTTATGCTAATTGTTTTCAATATACTGCTTAAATCCATTTAAATTATATATTATATTTAGTAAGAATGATTTTTATTATTGCTTCATTTTGTAATTTCAATACTAAGTGATGTACTATTACATATTAACATGATATAATCATTAAACAGATATCAATATTTGAAACAATACCAGATATCATTAGATTTAAATCTGCAAATTTAATAAAACTGTTAAATTTATAATATAATTAGAAAATAATGCACACAACAAATCACCATAATAAACCAAGACTGATTTAGAAATCATATGTAATGGATAATAAGAATTTTACTAATAAGACAGTAAAAAGACTATAATTGAAAATATAGAGAGAATAAGCATTTGCCAGTAACCACATCTGTTTCAACGTTTTCAGCTTTATTCTTAAAGATAAATTTAGATTTTTTGATAATGCTTGAATGCTCCTTTAAAACATAATTTTTAATTTTGTTTAATTCATAGTTGGTTAGGTTATTCCTTTTTAAAAATTGAAAATAATATCTATTTTTGAGAATTGTGCTGTTTTATTCTGTTTTCATGAAAACAATACAGCATCAGAAATAATTTTGATAAAGCATACTTTTTATCATAAATTGAAATTTTTAATAAATATTTTTCAAAATTACATTAAGTTTTTTATTTTGTAGGAAAGAAAGACAGGCAAGAGAACGTTTGCGACAGAAAAGGATGCATTCTGAAATAAAGAATAGCCGAAAAGCAGTTACAGCACATGATTTATGATTGTATGTAATTACTCTATATCTAGTTTAATTAAGATGTATTATAGTTAGAATTAAACGTTTTTAAGTCCAAAAATTTTTCTTATTTAACTGAAATTAGCTAAAAATGTAATTAAATTAAGTTTAATTATTTTATTTTCAATTAAGAAACAATTTATAAATGAAAGCAAAATTTTAGTTGTAAATGGAGTAAAAATTTTCAGATTATACAGCAAAATAGGCAGTTGCTATATTAGATAAATATAGTATTTTAAGGTTATTGTTTCTAGGCATTTTTCATTTTGATATTTAAAAAAAAAATTTTTTTAACATTACTTGAACAAAAAAAGCACTAGAAAATCAGTTTTAATACAATTATATAAATCTTATCATAAATTGTAAAATGCATGTTTTTTTCTTAGATTTTTAAATATTGAATATGATGATAATGTTTAATTTCTGTTATAACAAGATTTTAGATGGGAATGGAAATACTTTTATTAAATTATTTTTATTTGCTGGCCAGATAGCCAAGGTAGGGTGTCATTCTACTATTCTTGAAGATGCAGGATTGAATTTGGGTAGCTGAAGAATCCTAGGAATTTTTCATACATAGTCTGTCCCAGATGTTAAGCTCTGTCTTTCACCATCTATCTATCCATTTTTACCATGCCCTCTTAATATCCACAGAGTAGAAAGAGAAAAAAATGGAAAAAAGAAAAGATTGTAATCTTTTGTAATCTGTAAAAAATTTTCATGAATGATCTGTAATCTTTTGTAACTTTTTATTCTATCAGAATCAATGTGATGAGTAGAAAAATAGTATGATTTGGAATG
>NW_019385305.1:869428-911185 GCF_000671375.1 Centruroides sculpturatus | reverse complement strand
TATCTGAACAGTTAATTTATGGATATATTTACTAAATGAAGTTATTTAGTAAACTTTAATGTGAAGAAAGCTTTTGAATGTTTAATTTATGAGCAAAAACTTATTTTATATTAAATACGAAAACCAAAAATATGACTTCTATATAAACTTAAGAATAAAATGATATATGAAGGATATAAATCTATCATTTCGGTTTTTATCTTATACGTTTGTCCTATCTTTCATCCACTTTTGTTATATGTGTTGACTATTATTGAATTTCAACTAATTTAAGCAATCTTTAGAAAAATGATAAAATAATCTTCAATACTTAGGATGATGCAACTATCATGTTCATAACTCTTTAATGTGACAGCTATCGAATTCTTTAATACTTTTTCACCAATGTTTCGTGAAAAATTTGACGTAAAATTTTCAAATTTAATAGAGAAAAGTATATAACGTATCCTTATATAAGCTTGTTTTTCCAAAAAAGAAAAGTTTCTCAAGGAAATCTTGAAATTATAATATCTATATTATCTAATTTTTATACCTAAACCTCTATTTCTTATAGCTTAAATTCCGTCATTGTCTTTCCTCTATGAAGTAATCTATTTATATGAATTTTTTATTTTTTGATAATATTTCTTGATAACTGTGCTTCCATACAACTACTAACAATTTAATAATAGATGAAGAAATAACATTGTATATTTGGTACATAAATTTCAAATAATACAGACATATATAGGTTGCTCATATATCATTTAATCATATTTATATTGGCTGTAGAATATATAGTCTATATATAATAAACAATCTATATAATATCCAAATTATTTATGTATAGAATACAAGTTTGTAACTTAAATTATATAGGCTACAAGTAATTTAAAAAACATATGAACATAACTAAATGTATTTTCTGTTTTCGACGTTAATTTAATATACTCTTTTTATTTATTATTAACCAAATTAAGTGTTGTTCGATATATATATATATTTAAATTATTCACTGATATTATGTGGAAGCTGTTAAAAATCCATTGGGAGAACAGTTGCTGCAAGAATGTGTAGATTCAATTCCGAAAAGGGACTGTTTCTTACTTTTCTGTGGTATAGCTTTGAGGTTCATGCAGTTCTTGTTCAATAGATATCAGCAGCTATCTCAGCCATAAAAGATGTTGGTGTGTGGTACTTTTTCACTATCTTTCTCTTCATTGACAACATTTCCCTTACAGATGCAGACTTGTCCTGGTTTGTCACATTTCGGCTATATCATTAATCAGAAAAATGTTGATCTGATATATCTTATATATTTTTAATTGTAATTTGATACTTATTTTTTCAGATATTATAAAATTAGTTTTAAAATTCACATAAGTATTTAGAATATTCTCTTTCGATGATTTTGACTTGTGTTTTGAAATCGTATGCTTCATTAAATTTAATCAGGTCGTTTCATAATTTATTAAAAATATTAAATATAAAACAGGCAAATAATACTGCTGTAGTTTTTAAATTTATTTTTCATATTAAAAACATAAAACTGAAAGATCAGTTTACAAATTAATTATATTTAGAAAACGTGCTGTATATCAGAAGACATATTTATTGACGGGGTAAGAACAAAACTAATATGCTACAAGAATTTAGATTAAACCAATTATAAAAAATATAAAAAATTCAAAGGAAATGGTGTGATCGTATTAAGTGAGAACCAGAACAAAAAAGACAATCGAATGAATCGTGACTTACAGAACGAAAAGTTGGCGCAGCTGTGAAAACCGCAATAAAAAGTAAAAGTCTACACTCGATCTACCTGCGTAACCATTCTCTTGACAGAAAGTGATGATTTATTCACATCTTTTATTTAAGTTTATATAAAGTTAGAGAGAAATAGGCAATTAATGGTTAATTAAATCTATTGAAAAATAAAAATTATCATTTTGCATTAAAACATTAATAAAATATAATTAAATGAAAACAAAACCAATTTCACTATAAGTAGGTTTACTAGACCTTAATATTTCAATATCAAGAATATCTTTATAAATATAATAAATTACAATTAAATTATAGAAAAAATAAAATATTTAAAATATGCACTACGACAGAACTATGGTAAGTATTCGTTTGTATCTATTACCTCTACATTAGTAAATTTTAAAAAAATTTAATATACGAAATGATAATAAATAAAATTAACATATTGAAGTTACTTAGACTAACTTGAAAAACCGAAAGATTAATACAAGCAAGATAAATATTAACTGTTAAATTAATAAACTATATTACTAAACCTGTGTCTATAGACTTGTATATATCTGCATAGATATGTGAAAGTATGGTTCGAAAGTAGTTTTCAATTAAAATTTGATCAAAAAGTGTAAATTAAAATCATCTTAATTATCCAAAAATGTACTGTAGTAGGCATGAACTATATCAAAGCAAAAATAAATGTTACAATTAAATAAATTTATAGTTTTTTTCTTTTTAAATGACAGTTAAACATTTTGAAAATTCGTTAAAATGATAAAAACACTTTTTATCGTAAACTGTCTGGTTATGCATCTTCTGCTTATTCATTCACAGAGCAAAATAGCATTAAGCAGAAAATAAATTGATGTTATATTCTTTGACAGCCAATAAAAAGAAAGTAAATAAGCGACATCACGTTCTTCGACAACCAATCAGTAGAGACAACTAAGAAATATTTTATATATACATGTAAATAAATTTACTCAACATTATTTTATATAAAGTAAAAATTAATTAACAAATATTTAAAGGTTGTCATCATCAGAGTTTAAATATAAGAATATTCTCATTCAGTAAATTGCAAATATTAAATATAATGTTTTATTTAAATTTTGAAAAAGTTTGCAATTTTTAAATAATGGATAACATATTTCAGTATTACTTTTTATGAAATGAGGATTTAAGACATAACATTTTATACATGAATGATCTCGAAACTCAGTTTTAGCCATCAATCTTCATTTAAAAATAGCTAGATTGATAAAGATAGCTTAGAAATAAAAAATGAGAAACGGGAGAAAATTTTTCTTTAAAATGTGAATCTCATATAAATTTAATTACAGAAAATTTATGTAATTATAATTAAAGCTATAAACTTTAATATATATATACATTTTATAATTTTATGTCATTTAAGTAAAGTACTGAAGTAGCTTAAGTTTTGTTTAAAAAAAAACAGCTTTTATTACAAAACATTAATGTTTTAATCCTGAAAACTCATATTAGTATTAATGAAAATTGAATAACAGAAGTATTTTCGAGTATAAAGTTTAAAGTTTTACATTTGATCAAAAAACATGAAATGAATTTTAAATATTTTATATCGAATTTAAAAATTTGTTTCATTTTTCTTCGTAAAAAATTGTTTTTCTTTCTATCTTGGTTAGTTCTTTGATTTTCTATTGCTTGCACTTATCAAAAAGAATTTTATTTCTTTCACTACAGTAAATGTTATAAAGGATATCAATTATTTTCGTTAAAAAGACTAATTGATAAAAAACCGCTAATTGAAAAGGTTAATTGATTTTTAATGATTACGTAACGGTTTATACTATAATTGATAGCAAATCTTCCTCTTTATACAGAATATTTTACTAATTTCAATGTCTCAATGTCTTCTTTAAACACGACAGAGTATTAAATACCAGTCGACCCCCCTATAACACTTGATTTTTCCGTTTTATATGAATTCCATGTTGTACGAGTCACTTAGATTTTACAAATACATGTGCTGGGCTGTGAACGGCTCACGTATTTGTAAAATCTAAGTGACTCGTACAACATGGAATTCATATAAAACCGAAAAATCAACAGTGTTTTAGGGGGTCCGCTGTACCTGTTTAATGTTCATTTCTTTTTATTTACCGTAAAAGTGAAAAAATCAATTAAAAATAATTTTACTTTATTATTAACATCATCATCATCATTATTATTAAATATATACGTTAATAGAAAAATTTATCTGCAATGTTTCAATGCATATAAAAATTTAAACATTGTTTTAACCGTAATTGTGATTACAAGTAAACACAACGTTTGAATTTTATATGAAAAGTTTGGACTAATCAATCTTTGCAAATTAGCTAAGATATTATGATTATTATAAGAAAATTTGACTTTAAAATTGATTGAGTAGCTATAGTTTTTTTATCATTATGAGGTATCTAAATGCTTATTTATGGGTGATTCGGGCGGGACTCCTCATCTTTATTAGCTAATCGTATTGTAATCTAGATTCATGCCAGATCCATATTTCAATTATGTTCTAAAGATCAAAATTGAGATCGACTATGTAACTATTGTAATAGCATCTTTTAAAAAATTCCAAGAGTTCAAAAATCTTAAAATTAAATAACTAATACGTACTATAAAGCATATAATCTTACAAGAAATCATAAATTGTTTAAAAAAAAGAAAGAATTAACGGATATAATTATTTAAATTTTGAGATTTTTAAAAACATTTTACGTTTAGAAAAATTTAAGAGCTCTTTTTCTTTACTGAAAGACTCAACCAAATGTCTAATGCACCAACGAGATTTTACATATCCGGATTATGTTAAGTTACCGACGATTTTTCGTGTTAAATACTTTTAAATATGAATACGGTTTGAACTTTGAACTTATTGTTACAGATTAAATAAATTTTACATGACAAATTTTCAGTGTTTTTCAGAATTAAATTGAATATTTACATATTCAATTTAATTCAATATTCATTTTTAATAGTTAATAAAAATATTCTGCTTTATTTATATAATAAACATATTAANTAATTATAAATAATAATAAAAATTTTAATATTTTTCTTTTTAATAAATGGGAATAAGAAAACGAAAAAATAGAGAAATTGAAAAATTTATTTTAAATACTAAAAAATGAAAATAATTATGAAAAGTAGTTGAAATGTTTAAAGTATACAAAAAAGCACGAAAGGAAGTTAACGAATTAAGAAAATTTTTATTTACTTAACGAGTTTTTCAACTTCATTATTGAACACAATTAAAAAACTAAGAACCGTTCACCGATAAGTAATTTATATTGGATTTTCACTCGACAGATGTTTGTTATTTTCCGCATAAAAGAAAAATAACGTCGATCTTAATTTTAAGTTTTAAAAGTGTTAATGCCTCTTAAGACAAAAGAAAGAAAGTTTATCGAAAAATCTTTAATTTTATTTACGAGAAAGATGTTCATCTGCTTGAAATATTCAATTGAGAACATATAATATCAGCATCCACGTATCATCACCGAATCAGCAATTGTTGTCCCGAAGGTAATCTCGATGCTAGATAATGTAAAATTACATCACACGAACAATTCTGCATATGGAGATGTTTCTGACTTTCACATCCAATCTTCAGATTCTTATTGCAATTCAATAGCAAATAACTTTTCAAGAACAGTAAATACTTCAAGCGCACTTCTAAAAAGAATTAAATTAAAATATATTGAATATGTAAATTAGAAAATAAGAAAATTAACAGAGTTTAAATTTATTCGGAATTTAATAGATCTTCGAAATATTGATGTCGATACGATTTCGTTTACGGTCGAATTATAATATTTTATGCCTTTTGCGTAATCTGTGTAGTTGTTCCATTAAAATTTGGGTCTATACTAATCGCAATAAATCAAATCCTACAATTATTATTACCGCAGTAAGGAGACAGATCGTTCATCTCTATAAGCACAACCCTTCTAGTGTCATTTGAGTTGAGTTATGAGACAAACACTAGTAGCACCTTATTAAATTATCATTTGGACAAACTTCCACTATGCCATATTTTAATTGGAAATTAGAAATAGTAGTTAACAGAACGGTTAGTGTAAATTTTACATTGCCCTTAATTCTCTGTAATATTTAGCTCATTCTTGAATTAAAGATTTTAAATCAGTTGAAATATAGATTAGGAATTTGTTCTTTAATTTGAATCATTCTAATAATATTGCAATACTTTTAAAATTACTTTTCATGGTTTTTAAATAACATAATACAGTAATTTATATTAAAATGTAGAATAATTGAATTATAAATATCTATCAAATCTTTCGTATTTTTATAATTTTATTTCAAATTAAAAGAGCATTATTATTATTATATTCAAACATTTTTCTCTTCTTTATCAAAGTAAATAGTATAATATAGCAATTATTGTATAGATTTTAAAGTTTTCCTCAGAATTAATTTACTTTTTTCGATCAAATATATAAAATTAGGTATGAGAATATTTAATGAGATATTTAGAAACTTTTTCATTTATTACTGAGAAGCATAAAATTAAATTTTAATTTAATCATTTATTTTGATTTGAAATATAAAATTTTAATACTGTATAAAAAATATATAACAATTTTTTTCATTATATATATTTTTTATATTTAATCATTTATTTAAATTTTATTGTTCTTTTTTGTTTTAAAAAAATAAATATATTGTTTTAACCTTAAAAATTACCCTACAATTTATTTTTTATTTTTATTTAAAAACGTAAATTTTTATAATAAAATACGTTTAATTTTTTAGTATTTTATATCTATATTTCTTAGTATTATGAATTTGTAACTCCTTTTAAAACCCATATTAAATAATATGGGCTTAAAAATATATTCCAAAATTCTTTAAAACAAAATCCTCTTATTTTATGGAAAAATAGACATCAAGTGTTATTGAAACATTACAACTAATTATATATTCATTCACAATTATTATTAAAAATAAAAATATTCTGATATTTTTTGTCTTTCTAACATAACAGTTTGCTTTGAATGTAGAATTTATCAATTATCTTATCAAAACCTTTTTAATGTTTGCAATAAAAACATATATTTTAATACAAGTAAGACAATTTTCATTCTGTATTAGAACTAAAATTATAATTTAATATTTATAAGATATTTTTCAATAACAAAAAGGAAAACTTGAAAGCATTATTTTATTTTAGCGATTATTTTCAAGATTCATTCTTTTATCTGATCAAAAGCATTATTTTTAATATTAAATAATAAAACAATTTCTTTTTTATTATGACGTAAATTTAAAATTTATTTATTGGAAACGATATTTTTAATTCATAATTAAATAATTTAGACACTTTTATTTAAAATTGTTATTATTCTTTTTTTAATTGAGGTATTTTATAGAATATAGAATATCTAAATTTATATAAATTGTATTTTGTATTTTTATATAAAATTTGTACCCTAATAAACATATTTCTTCATTTCTAAAATATTTTAATTTGATACAGATAAATGACTTCGCTATTTAAAATAACTTCAATTTCATCGTGATTTAAGAATTGAGACGGAATTATAATTACTTTTCCTTGCTATAAGTGGGTTAAATGACTGTTTGGTTCGATATAATTCATCCATCAAGACGGATCAGGATTATTCATATGTAATTTCTGTCACTATATTTTCTATCAGTCTCATCTTTTCTAGTGATCTTCATCATGAGAAAGGCACTATTAATGGAGCAAAGCTGAGACCACTGTGTTTAATACACTATGAACTATTGCCTCAAATTATGAAAGACAATTTAATTATTCGCTTAAAAGTACTTCACGAAACATTTCACTTTTTAAAATACATTATCTGTAGCTTAAAATTAATTTTGCTATTAAATAATTTCTATAAATGTTTCCAAAGAACTTAAAATGTGGCACGTTTCTTTAATTTGTTTCTTCGGATTAGTCAAATAAAGAAGTCAAATTCTTACCTCTTCAAAGAATTTGGATTAGATTCAAGTCCGGCTGAGAGGAAGAGATCTGTTAATCAAATATTAATAAGTTTAAATTTATATATATGTTAATTAATGTCATTTTTTATTTATAATTTATTGTTACTAAAAACTAATAATCTTCATAAAATATAAATAATAATACTAAACATTATAGATATAAAACATTAATTAACATCAATTTATAAAATACATGCAGAGAATGAAACCCATCAGTGATCAAATGGATAAAACCACCAAACATTGGTCGCGGGTTTGAGCCTGACCAACGGGTTGGCCGCCAGGGATTTACTGGGTTTTCTTCAGGTGTGTAACCTAAATAGGGGCCAGTTTCCCATAGAAAGTTCTCCCGGGAAGCATTTCCATTGGCGAAACGTTCATGTATTATATTTTAATATTCCATCAAACGAACCAAATCAAAAGAATAAAAAGAGTATTATAATAAAAATTTCATTTAATTTTGTATAAAAAATCAGTAAAGTAGATATTATTATTTTTCAGCATTCAGTTTACTAAAAATTAAGAATAGTAAACTATTGTCAAAATTATTTACTTACAAGAACTTATAATTAATAATAGATAACTTATATTTATTAATTTGTAAAAAATATGACCAAATTTCATTTGGAATAAAACAGATAATCACAGAATTGGAACAATAGTTTCATTCTCCTCAGAATGATATATCTCCATTATATCATTTTATAGATTGTTTTCAAGATAAAAAATAAACAAATGAATGTCTTGAAGATAAAAATAGTAATCAATTCTTGATAAGTTTAAGAAAAAAATATACAAATTACGGTTAAGAAAATGACACGAATTTCACCAATAATCTTTTCCTTACGTATGTCATAATAAAAATAAAATTGTTTTTGTAATCTAAAGCAATATCTATTTCTTAATCTCATAAGCGAAAATTAAAACCTTAATTTAATTAGTTCATAAAAAATTGATGTCATCCTTATTTTGATATTGATATCTTCTAATTAAATGGACTATAATTAAACTACCAATATAAACTTCTTTAGGCAATGATAATATATTTTCAAAATTTTTCTAATATTTTTCCTCTCTAACTACTTCAGACAGTTTCAATGTTAAGCTGACATGAAAACATGTTATTTCGGTGGGAGATGAATGATTTGTGAATAAAGTTATTTTTGTATACATTATTTATACAAATTGCAACAATCAACAACAAAAATATTGTATTATTATTGTAAACGAATATTATTTTAATACGTTGAACTATATTTAATGTATTAAATAAAAAATTATAAATACTTTTAGACTAAATTGTTAAATAAAATATATTAAAACACTTGTAGCAACATTTTCAATATTTTAAAATAAAAATAATTATAGAAAAATTAATTTTTTTTGTAATTTATCAGCTTAAAAATGTAATCTTCAATATTACCTTTTAATTTATTACCGTAAAAAATACCAATTTACAGATTAATAAATAGACTACGAATAAATAAAAGTTACATTCAATTTTTCAATAACCAAAACCTATTTTTTTAAATAATAAACGATTAATAATTCTAACTTTAAGAATGTAGATTTATCCAGTTTTGTTTGAATATTAGAACATATTTCAATTCATTGAGCACACGTGTTAATATTAAATATAATTATGAGAAAAATAGAAATTATTTCATTTACATCTTAATCTATTCAATAAGTATTTAAACAAACGAAAAACTTATCATTTACATTAAAAACAAAACAATTTTTATTTGTATTTTTTCGACAAACACTAAGTTTAGATCTAAAAGACTTGTTTTTTGCAATACTCACAACTACATCTCAAGGGATTTTATAAGATAGCTTTGTCTGAATTTTATCGATACCTACGTCGTTTCCTTAGCTTTTTCACACATATACAAATAAAAATATTGAAAACAATTTCAACATTTCTTTATATTCAATTACATGTTGTGGATATTATTTATATAATTTTATTTCATATAAATATTATATATATATATATATATATATATTTTGCGTAACGTGCGTAACGCAATAATACTATAACTTAAATATTAACATCTTACAAATTAAAAACGGTGCACAAAATAATATCTAGTAAAACATTCGAATAAATTTTTCCTATATTTTATCGGAATTAAAAAACTTAATTCTTATTTTTATCAATTAATAATGTTTTCTTTATTGATCAGTGCATTAAATCAAAACGTTAACTACATTATATTTACATTTAAAATAATTTTTCTGATAGAATTAAGCATGATACTTTCGTCGGTTCGAATATTATCGGAGCGAATTTCTTTCTTATTTTCAGTTGGATTTGCCTTCTTAGCCAAAAGAAAATAATTAGTAAATTATTTATTTCAGATTTTAATTTCCGCAACAAGCATTTTTTTCTATTCTTATAATTATATTATAAACTAAATTAATGAAAATATATCAAAATTCCAATGAAATAAATGTTAAATACAATAAACATGGTTATGAACATATTAACTAGAAAACTATTTCAAGTCATATGACGAGAATTTTGTGAATCACTGATTCGAAAAATAAGTAGGTCTAAATAAAATAATAATATAAAATTTGTTATATAATAGAGATAAGTCTGTTTGGTCACGTAATGTGAAATACAACAGTTCGTGACAAATTTATAAAATTCAAAGCGGTACGTAAGCCAAAAATTTGAGAGGAAGTCATTTCAAATACAGCAGGACACATATTACTGCCTGAAGTGAAAAAAAGTTATAAAAATATAAATTTTGGTTAAATTTGTTAAAAATGACAAAATTCCTCACAGTAAAAAGTTCTTGATCAAAGGTTCACAGAACTAAATCTACCTACGCCACAAGAAGTCCGTGGATAGATTTCAGAGGGTCCTTGAACTTTGTTAGAAAAATATTATATCTTTATTTTCACTAACTTCTAACTAAAATTTAGTGTGTCTTAGAACATAATAGTGTGCCAACTATGAACCCCAGGCCAAATCCAATCCTGGAACATATTTGGCACATTATTTATAAATGTTAGAAATACGCTCACTTTTTGTATGTATGCAATATAAAAAATATAAGCATGGGGTCCTCCTATCTATAACTTATGAGCAATTTGGCCCTTCAATTGAAAGGTTTGGGCACCACTGCCTTAAAATGTAGGCAATAAACTACAGTAGCATTAGCAGTAACTGTGACTTTGTAGGCTAATCAATATAAATCACGCTAATATTTTTATATTTCGTTACAGTTCACATATATTATTATATAAAAGTTTTTTAATTTTTTAATAACTACATCTTAACCTATTTAAGTTTGCAAACAAGACTAGTTAAGTATATTTTAGTTTATACATTTAAAAACATTATTCTGAAAAGGAGTCTATTGACTTTGCAAGGCGGTGAATGAAGTCCATGGAACAAAAGAGGTCAAAAACCCATGCTTTAAATTATTTAATCGCAAAGTTTTGGACAAAATAACCAAAAACTTTTTAATTCAAAGCCACAATTAAACTATACAGTACATAAGTTAGTCATTAGAGGGTTAACATATGTAACCAGTAATTTCGTAAAAGATAAAACTCTCTCTTGCATAGCTATACTTTTCATTTAACTCGTAAGAAATACGTGCTTTATTTTCAGAGTTTATTCATTACATTTATCCTGGAAGTCAGTTTTAATTTGCGAAGAGAGAATATAGCCCTTGTTCTTGTCCTATTCAAGTGTAAATAACTCATCAACATAAGAAAAATAGATCTAAAATGAGTTCCATCGATCTTGATTAAAAATGTATTTATTATGTAAACAGTTATTAATATTAACTTTTATATTTTCATATATTTATAAATATTTTCATTTTTTATAATAAAAATAGAATATTTAGAACATATTGAAATACTTTTTAAAATTGTCATCACAATTTATATCGTATAACATTTATTTAATTAATAAATTATGAAAAGTTTCTCCGATATCTAGTACTACTTATGTTGATTCTGAACTTTATATTACTTTCATAATATTACTTTAACTATTGTAGTAAATGCAGACCTATTGAGTTGGATTGGATTGTTTTTGATTTCTATATCTTGAGGGCTATTGTGGCGTGTTGCCTCAAGAGAATCGTGTCATAAGGTTAAAGCTTATCATTTTATGGTATGATTTAACTTCAGCATGATTTATTTCCTCTAGGGTGTTTACAAAAAATTTCAAAGCAATTGCCTAAAGCAATTTACATTTTCTTTATGATATTTTGAAAGAAATGTAAAGAGATAGAACGAAATTCAATGGAAAATTAGTTATTTGCAATAACATTAGAAAAACATGATCAGTACTAGCATATTCATCTTCACAATTTTAATAGAATATAATTTAAAATTTATTTTGCAATTTTGAAATAATAAATAAATTAATATTTATGTATATTAAACAGTAGTAAATATGTTTAATTAACTTTTAATTATGTATATATTTATAACTGCTTAATAGTGCCCGACCGAATAATCGGCTTTGGCTTCGGCTATCTTCAGCAAATAATCGGCTTCGGTCAAAATCAGGCCAAAGTTGCCCCGAAGTTGAAAGTTCAACTAATGCTAAATGCTATTGCCTTTTGCATATAACATTAAATTATTTAATTTTAATTATTAACTCGTTATTTGATTTAAATGTTTTTATATTTTCATGTTTTAAACTTTAGTTAAGATTCTAAAGTCAATTTAAAAAGAATTGATTGTTAACATAACAATCAGCTTTTTATTGTAGTTATCAGTAATTTATTGCTTTGTATTATTACAAAGCAATAAATTACTGATAACTACAATAACTAAGCTAAAACATAATAATCAATAAATAATGCAGTTAAAAAGACCGACTATTTGTTGATACAAACAACAAAAAAACATGATTTTGTTATGTTTGTAAAGCAAGAAATGATAATTTTTACTATACGAGAAAGTCTTTATTTGAAATAACAAATAAAATTTGACATAGGTTAATATTATTTTGAATTACAACTCTTAAAATATATTATTTGTTCTTGGCACATCAAAAAATAGACATTTAATCCATATTTCAAAGCGCAAAAGAAATTACATAAAGCTAACAAATTAAAAATTCTTACTTTTTAGCATTATACAATTTCTTCGGATTCGGCTAAAAAAATTATTTTCAGTCAGACTTTACTATTTAATATACATTAAAAATAATTAATTTATTATTATCTTTTTGGAAGTAAATATACTTTTTACCAGAAATATGTTAAAGTATATTGTAAAGCCTCCACTTCAATTGTATTAAAACTATGAAAAAAAATTGGTCATATGTAAGGTAAATTTAAATAGACTCAATGAAATCTTGCATTATATTGCATAAAATACATAAAACTTGAATAGATATTTCAGGATTTTCACTATGAGAAAAATGCACATTATGTAGGATTTATAGTATTTTTAACGGTATAAGAATGTCAGTCAGGAAGGAATTTGCCGTATATACCTTGGGAAAAGAATTTGAATCCCACTGAATCTAAAAATCTATAAATATGTTTTACATTGACATCCATTATCCAAAATCCTATCTATGACAGAGACTTATATATAAGGAAGTGAATCTAGTTCTTAATGTCTAATGTAGTCCACTATTATCTTTTTTGATGGACCAAAAAAGTCGGATGTAAAAGATCACGAGGAATATATACGTCTACAGATCTTTTTATATTTCGGCCAAAAATATTTAGAGATAATACAATGATGT
Source organism: Centruroides sculpturatus (assembly GCF_000671375.1). NCBI lineage: Eukaryota > Metazoa > Arthropoda > Arachnida > Scorpiones > Buthidae > Centruroides > Centruroides sculpturatus. The sequence continues at coordinate 897,681 of NW_019385305.1, read as the reverse complement.
ATTGCAAAGAAATAATATTATGTCATATTTCACGATAAAATATTTCTTTGATTTTTAGTCAGATATTGGTTATATATTTTTCTGTTTTCTGAATGAATATGGTATATGTCTTTTTTCGACAACATTCTTCTCAAGGGGGAACATAAAATTCAAAGTTAAAGTTTTTTCTCTTTCTTTCTAGGTTATATTTTACAACCAGAAACTTCTCGATGATTGCTCTTTATTGGCAATAAAGGCAAGAATTAGAACTTAATATCCACACTCCAAAGTCAGCTGGAAGGTGATCCACTGCTGCTACATAATGAATGACCAATAGATGATTTATCATCTACATTAAAAATAAACAAAAAATAAGTATCAATCATTATAAACAATACAAAGACACCTTGAATATTGAAATTAATTTTTAGAAATAAAATTATTTTATTCTACAAATAAATGAAATATTTTTAACAAGGAATTTTTATGTTATTTATTTTTATTTTTATTAGATTCACACACATCATTGCAATGTAAATGATAGTATTTGACATTTATCAAGTAAAAACCGATTTGCCTTTATTATTATTTTATTAATATACAGTTATTTATATAGAAAAAAAGCAACATTTTTATCGAATTAACACTATCAAATACATCTATCAATATATAGGTATACATGTATATCATAAAAATAAAACTGCACGAGAAAATAAGAATGGAATAACATTGAAGATACAGAAAGCAATTGACTTTTGGAACTATCTTAAAGTTCTGTAAATGGCAATAAATATGGTTGTGATGGCAGGATCCTTTCTGACTTCGATACGTCGTTTCTGCCTGAACGATATTTTATGATTGGTTCCAAAATTTACCAGAAACCAATATCAGTAAAAAAAAAAGCATCACTTTAAATTTTTTTTTTCTAATCTTATTTTATATAGTTTGAGACATCAATTAAAAATTTAGAATAAAAATTAATTAATTTAGTTATAGTTTAAGAAAAGATTCGAAAATTAGGTTATATAGATATCGAGGGAAAACATAATGAGAGATTATTTGCCACGTTTACGCGGCTATCATATTTACGATAAGTATAGTTTAGGACAATTAATGGAGCGATATTCAACAGGCATTAGCTCTCGCTAGCACGATTCTACAAGAGTGGTATTTCACTTAATAATCTTTTAATTGAAGCCTATACGACTGGTTTTGTCTATTCTGAAGCAAATTATACGTTACTATAGTAACCAATCTATAGTTTCCTATTGTGCCTACATGACTAGTAGCAATTAAGTAAGGCTTGTGTGTTCACGTACACCTGTGTCACGTCAAACTAACGTCGTTAAAATATCTTAAGAGAGTTTCTCTTAACCGCATTTGCCTTTGTTTCCTAAACTTAGATTTATATTAAGATGAATTTTAACCATAAAATGTAAATTATTAATTTTTCACATTTACTTCAATTAAATTGAAAAATTGAATCAAACTTATCCATAGTTATCTAACTTATCGAGAATCAAACTAATATTAATGGAAAAATAATTTATACACAATTCAATATCACAAAACTGACATCTATTAAAGTGGTTTTTAAAATTTACTTTTTTTTTAAATTTGTGTTTATTCTTTTGTCTGCATTATTTAATCTTAAAATCTGTTTTTTAAGTTTTAAACTTTTAGAATAATTCTACTTGTCAANTTGAGACATCAATTAAAAATTTAGAATAAAAAATTAATTTGGTAAATATCGTTAATTAATTTAGTTATAGTTTAAGAAAAGATTCGAAAATTAGGTTATATAGATATCGAGGGAAAACATAATGAGAGATTATTTGCCACGTTTACGCGGCTATCATATTTACGATAAGTATAGTTTAGGACAATTAATGGAGCGATATTCAACAGGCATTAGCTCTCGCTAACACGATTCTACAAGAGTGGTATTTCACTTAATAATCTTTTAATTGAAGCCTATACGACTGGTTTTGTCTATTCTGAAGCAAATTATACGTTACTATAGTAACCAATCTATAGTTTCCTATTGTGCCTACATGACTAGTAGCAATTAAGTAAGGCTTGTGTGTTCACGTACACCTGTGTCACGTCAAACTAACGTCGTTAAAATATCTTAAGAGAGTTTCTCTTAACCGCATTTGCCTTTGTTTCCTAAACTTAGATTTATATTAAGATGAATTTTAACCATAAAATGTAAATTATTAATTTTTCACATTTACATCAATTAAATTGAAAAATTGAATCAAACTTATCCATAGTTATCTAACTTATCGAGAATCAAACTAATATTAATGGAAAAATAATTTATACACAATTCAATATCACAAAACTGACATCTATTAAAGTGGTTTTTAAAATTTACTTTTTTTTTAAATTTGTGTTTATTCTTTTGTCTGCATTATTTAATCTTAAAATCTGTTTTTTAAGTTTTAAACTTTTAGAATAATTCTACTTGTCAAAAGTCAGAGTTAAACATGATCTTATTTTGACATATCAACGCTTAATTGTTAATATCAAGTAAATTCATAATATTAAGGAAAATTTTTTATTTTTATTTATAGGTCAAGATATAGATATATATTACAAAATATGAAGTATTTGTTTGATAACAATGGATTAAAATTTTAATTATTACAATTGTACACTAACAGAATTAAAAGAAATTTGAATTTATTTGTAGAAAGTTTCCATTATCTGTAAATTTTTCAATCTTTATCATCACTTTTATTCATTGTGATTCAGTGCTAAAATTAATCTAAATCATAAAAAAACATTTGAAACATATTTATGGGTTTCGTTCCAATAATTATAATAAAATAAATTAGTAGTAATGCGAATTTTTTAAGTTTATATCTATATGACTTAGAACTGTTAACAAAGAAAATATTAACAAATTTACAATATTTAAACAAAAATTTTATTCTGATTATTTGTTTGATATATTTAAGTCTAAACTTAAATGTTAATGAGTCCAAATCACGTTTAGAGCAAAATTATTTTTTAAAGCGGTATAATTGTCGCATTAAATTTTTAAAATAAAAATATCTGAAGAGAACGATTTCATTTTAAATCTGTATTGTAAGGAATTTAGATGTACGATAATCAGTTATCACTCTATATATATGACTTTCCCAGATGCATTTTCTTTAAAGTTCTATGATGCATGTTGTCATGATATGAAGTTACGACTCTTATTTCTGTATTCCTTGCATTACTCGTGATACTTCCAAATATATTATTAGCTTACTGATATTTATAGTTTGGCACTATTATCATATTTTTATACGATCTATTTAGCAAAAATGATAAAAATACTTATTTGAAAACGCCCTTAAAAAGTACTAAAGATACACTCATAAATCGAGAATTTTATTGATTATTCAGATAAAAAGAATAGTGGAAAATTACGTCAAAATAGCCACTCTTTGCAATTCATTTCCTAACTTAGTTTTCATAGGTTCTCCAATTTGTTTCTTATATAAGAAGTGAATTATTAATGTTAATATTGGGACGAAACCTGCAACTATATATCATCATAAAGGAAAACTTTATATCACAATTTTAACTTTTTATAATAAATAAATATTAAAAAAATAAATTTTAATATTTTAAATTTATCTATATTAAAATTGCATTTTACAAATGAAAAATATTTCAAATCAAATTANAAATTTTTTTTTCTAATCTTATTTTATATAGTTTGAGACATCAATTAAAAATTTAGAATAAAAAATTAATTTGGTAAATATCGTTAATTAATTTAGTTATAGTTTAAGAAAAGATTCGAAAATTAGGTTATATAGATATCGAGGGAAAACATAATGAGAGATTATTTGCCACGTTTACGCGGCTATCATATTTACGATAAGTATAGTTTAGGACAATTAATGGAGCGATATTCAACAGGCATTAGCTCTCGCTAACACGATTCTACAAGAGTGGTATTTCACTTAATAATCTTTTAATTGAAGCCTATACGACTGGTTTTGTCTATTCTGAAGCAAATTATACGTTACTATAGTAACCAATCTATAGTTTCCTATTGTGCCTACATGACTAGTAGCAATTAAGTAAGGCTTGTGTGTTCACGTACACCTGTGTCACGTCAAACTAACGTCGTTAAAATATCTTAAGAGAGTTTCTCTTAACCGCATTTGCCTTTGTTTCCTAAACTTAGATTTATATTAAGATGAATTTTAACCATAAAATGTAAATTATTAATTTTTCACATTTACATCAATTAAATTGAAAAATTGAATCAAACTTATCCATAGTTATCTAACTTATCGAGAATCAAACTAATATTAATGGAAAAATAATTTATACACAATTCAATATCACAAAACTGACATCTATTAAAGTGGTTTTTAAAATTTACTTTTTTTTTAAATTTGTGTTTATTCTTTTGTCTGCATTATTTAATCTTAAAATCTGTTTTTTAAGTTTTAAACTTTTAGAATAATTCTACTTGTCAAAAGTCAGAGTTAAACATGATCTTATTTTGACATATCAACGCTTAATTGTTAATATCAAGTAAATTCATAATATTAAGGAAAATTTTTTATTTTTATTTATAGGTCAAGATATAGATATATATTACAAAATATGAAGTATTTGTTTGATAACAATGGATTAAAATTTTAATTATTACAATTGTACACTAACAGAATTAAAAGAAATTTGAATTTATTTGTAGAAAGTTTCCATTATCTGTAAATTTTTCAATCTTTATCATCACTTTTATTCATTGTGATTCAGTGCTAAAATTAATCTAAATCATAAAAAAACATTTGAAACATATTTATGGGTTTCGTTCCAATAATTATAATAAAATAAATTAGTAGTAATGCGAATTTTTTAAGTTTATATCTATATGACTTAGAACTGTTAACAAAGAAAATATTAACAAATTTACAATATTTAAACAAAAATTTTATTCTGATTATTTGTTTGATATATTTAAGTCTAAACTTAAATGTTAATGAGTCCAAATCACGTTTAGAGCAAAATTATTTTTTAAAGCGGTATAATTGTCGCATTAAATTTTTAAAATAAAAATATCTGAAGAGAACGATTTCATTTTAAATCTGTATTGTAAGGAATTTAGATGTACGATAATCAGTTATCACTCGATATATATGACTTTCCCAGATGCATTTTCTTTAAAGTTCTATGATGCATGTTGTCATGATATGAAGTTACGACTCTTATTTCTGTATTCCTTGCATTACTCGTGATACTTCCAAATATATTATTAGCTTACTGATATTTATAGTTTGGCACTATTATCATATTTTTATACGATCTATTTAGCAAAAATGATAAAAATACTTATTTGAAAACGCCCTTAAAAAGTACTAAAGATACACTCATAAATCGAGAATTTTATTGATTATTCAGATAAAAAGAATAGTGGAAAATTACGTCAAAATAGCCACTCTTTGCAATTCATTTCCTAACTTAGTTTTCATAGGTTCTCCAATTTGTTTCTTATATAAGAAGTGAATTATTAATGTTAATATTGGGACGAAACCTGCAACTATATATCATCATAAAGGAAAACTTTATATCACAATTTTAACTTTTTATAATAAATAAATATTAAAAAAATAAATTTTAATATTTTAAATTTATCTATATTAAAATTGCATTTTACAAATGAAAAATATTTCAAATCAAATTATCTTTTGTAATTATATATATCCTTAATATTTGGATTTCCTGTATTTTCATTTTAAAAATGTAATAATTACTATTTTATAAAAATATTTTAACAGCTAATCACTTAATATGCATAAATTATGCAGATTTTAATTAATTTAATGCAATAAAATATTTCATATAAATTATATTATGAAGAATCTTTTTCTATTAAAATCAGAAAATTTCATCCTGTCGAGGCCATTTTAATATTTCATAAATTTAAACCTGTCATGAATATTGAAAGGCGTTTTACTCATATCTTCAGAAATTAGATAGGATAAATTACATTTACACCTTATATATTTCAGTTCTAACTTTTAATATGATAGAAAAATTTCTAACATAGCTAAGATTTAAATTAAATTATCATAGTCGAGAATAAATTAATTACAGGTATAAAAATAGGAACAGAACCAAATAGAAGCGCTTTTAATGTCATGAAAATAAATTTAAAAATTCTGCAGACAATGCAGTTTTAAGTTACAATGCGCATGTTTATCGATAAGTTGTCAGTGACAAAAGAAATAAAAAGAACAAGCCGTAAAATTTCTGAAAACTATCAAATAAAGGCTACAGTCTACCTTAACGCCATTTTAAAAGTTACTTTGCAATGCTAAATAGAGATTTGGGAAGTCTTTTAAGATGATTTACAGAATTCTACCTTAGAAAAGTGTCATTCAAAGCACGTAATTCTCCTCTGAGAAATGTCGAATTATAAATTATGTTAACCTTACTTTGCTGAAGATTTTCTAGTATCATAAATATTTTTTATTGCTGAAATCCTAACAACATCAATATTGTCCTCATGTGGCATAATATGGATTAAATTTTTGTATAAGTGATTGGTATTCCATATTCAGTATCAGTAACCCAAATAAAATATCAGAAGTGTTTACTGTTATTTATAAAAATTTAGTTTATAACAAAAATTCAAAAAATTAAAATTTTAATTTTAATCTATTGTTGTTTCAATGTTTTTATTTTACTTTTAACATATTGATTTAATGACATTTATATATAAATGATATACACATATAGGTTATAAATCTAAATTTGAATTTGAAAATGTAAGCAACAATACACAAATAAAATTATTAAGAATAAAGAAAAAGAATCAAAATATCTGAAAATACAAGATTAATATAATTTCAAAAAATATTAAGTAATATATAATAAAATTGGATTAAAAAAAAACAAATAGAAAAATTACAATGAAAATAATTTTAATTTATTGTCTACAAAACTGTCTCATTAATTAATTTATCAATATTTTCTAAACTGTTTCAAATCGGTTTACGCTTTGTTTTCATTTCAGCTTATAATAAAACTTGCGTTTTTCTCTTTTCAACTAAAACTATTTACAGCTTTGGAATTTTTATCAATAGCGTTAATCTTTTATCTGTCTCAATGCCGATATAAGTATAGAGGTTTTACTTTAATAAAACCCAATCAGATTTGATACAACTTAACACAAGGCGTGACAGCTGGAGACAAGCATGGTGTTTCTTGGAAACATTTCTGTCACCACTAGGAGGTCGGAGGTCAGTGTAAGTTCCTTTGGATACAGCTGTCACCGTATATGGGAGAAAGCACATAACTTTCAGACATTGTTGTTGAAATGGATGTGAAAGCTTTTTCCTGTTGCTTGAATGAAATGAAGAAATGTCTTTCCTTTATCCTAACATGTCACAAACGATAAGATGTTAAAAAATCAAGTTACTTTAGATATTTGTTAACGAATCGCTGAAACACAAATGTGATATTTTAATTATAAATTTCTTAATTTTTAAAACCGTTTACCATTTATACTTAAAACTAGTACTAATAAGTAAGTTTATTAACGTTAAATAGCATTTAATCAATTCATAAGCTTTGATAAAGTAAAATAAAGTTTTTTAAATATATACGTTTTTGACGCAATGATTTAGATTCATAATTATATTTAAAAGTAAAATTTACTGATATGTAGCCAAACGGATATGAAATTTCAACGAATTATTATAAAGTAGTTTGTCTTATTACAATATTACAAAACGGTCATTAGCTTGGTACTAACATTTCACGGCAATACTAACAGAATATGAGGGGAAAATGTAACGGTATAGTGAATAATACGAGGATAAATTTATAAATTTCGAAGAAAATTTTTAAGAATCGCATTAGGACTTTAATTTTTAATCGAGTAAAAAGTTAATCTTTGAAGTTTATTACATTTAACAATGATTAATAAATTTTGTTTTCTCTTATGTATATAATATAAAACTGAAATAAACTCACTTTTTCAATTCAAATATGAGCATTATGCAAACTGATATTTAACTTTAGATATTGACTACTATTCACTAATATAGTGGAACTTTGTTTAATGAGAATAATTCATTCCAGAATTTTACTCTTAATGTGAAACACTCGTTAAACAAAACAGTTTTACCCATAGAAATTAATGTAAAATACGATAATGCATTCCATGCCAAAAAAAAAAATTTTCAAANTTTAAATATTTAATTTTAAAAGAGCTGAAACAGAAGAAAACTTTGTTTTTTTTAATGACATTTCTTTGCTATTTTTGTTCAACATTTTCATAAAAATGATATCATATAATGTTGATCTAGTGCCCACAAAGTAGAAATAGTTTTTAAAAATCTATAATGAAATTTTAAATTCAATTTTACAAAATATTATCAAATTGCAATCACTCACATTGAGACAATAATTACTTGAATTGAAGAATTGATTTCATTAAGAATAAAAGTTATAAATTTTTTTAATTCAGAAAGTATAATCTTTTAAAGAAATTAAAGATAAAAAAGTAGGTTTTATAGATTACTACGTAAGTTTAATTCAAATTAACTTTTAATTAATACTTTTCTATTATTAAGATTAAGCGTTATAAAAGTTAAGGATTAACCAGAATATTTTAAATATAATCAATAAAAATAACATGATTTCATTTTAAAAAATTATCTTATGATGAAGTCTTTAGAATAACATAACGAGATAGACAATCTTTAATAACTGTTTACTTAATTAAATATAATTGAAAGCACGATATCATTTTATTTCAACTTCCTAATTATTCTAAATTTAAATGAATTTACTTTTGTTTATATTTAATAATTTAAGCTTCTTGAAGAGAATATACAAAATTCTCGGCGAATTGTCAATCTTTCAGTTTTAAATATCAATATAAATGTATTATTTTAATTGTCAAATTTATCTATTATAAAGTTTTATCAAAGTATCTATTATAATACAGATACTGAAGAGATAATAAAAATGCTTACGCAAAATTAAAAAAATTACTATTGATATTTGATATAAGTGTTTTTAAGCGTTGCTTAATACATCAATATCAATATGTATATATTAATATGTATACTGAAATATATCTTATCTGTTTTATTCTAGTTCACCCTGTTAGATATATACAGGATGAGTCATTAACAAAATTCGTAGAACTTCAGTACTTTTGGAATGAAAAGGGGAAAGGGACTTTTGACTCTCCCTGCACGTGAATTATATTTTCAATTTCACTTTTAGTAGTTTTGATTTTTTTCTTATAAAAAATAATTGTAATTAATTTATTTGCATACAAATTTAAGTTCTTAATTACTGGTTTTATTCTAATAATAACATCTATCATATAGAAATCGCGTCTATTATTTGAAGTTTCTAAAAACTTAGGAAAATAATGTAAAATTAATAAATACCATAAATTATTATACGTATTTAACAACAAACTTTAATAGAAAATGAAATATGTAAAGTGTATAATATACAATACGTACTGTACATGTTTTAATTATTTTCTTATTGCTGGTACATAGAAACTAATATTTGTTATAAAGAAAGATGCTAGTTGGTTCTTTTCAAATATAATTTCATAACTTTATTTAACATAAATAAAACAATTTGAACACTTTTTTAACTCAACTTTCCATATTTGATCCGAATTTTAGTTGTGTCTTGCCCCTGTACATCATACTTCTCCTGATAACAGTCAAGTCATGCCGGTCATTCATTTAACTCCGCTCTGGAAAATATTTGCATTGAAATCATGTCACTCAGGTCCGTACTGGAAGTTCCTATATAGTTAATCAGGCCTCCGGCCTCTAAGCTCTCTATATATGGTCTCGATTTTCATCTATTAACTCGGTTGTCGAAATTACCGAATGATAGACAGTCAGACGGCGACAATGGGAAGGTATAAGTCTGCAATTTTAGCCTAACAACAGACATCAAACAGGTATATACTGTACAAAGGAAACAACAACTTCCCTCGGATAACAGCAAAGAAAATATGCAATTTAAAATAGTAACCGCAATTATTTAAATAAAAGCGGTATTTATAATATTTCAAATTAAATTATTATATATTATGCATTTTTATTTCTAAAAAAAATAACAATTTCAGTTATTCTTTTAAAAATATTTAGAACATTATCATTAATCCTAATTACACAAATAATCTATGAAATTTGCATAATTGAATCACAAGCAGTAATTTTATATTCTGACATTGTTCATCATTAATATTGCTAATAATAATAATAATACTTTTATGAAATAAAAATGAATAAAATTTCATATTGTTTTATTTATTTTAAAAAATTCTATAATGAACAGAATTTTTTTTGCACGTGAAACTTCAAAAGGGTCTGTCGAATTAATTATATATGATAAAAATTTGAATTTTTAATAGTAAAATCGAATTTAAAAATGTTCTAAAATAAAATAAAATGATTAAAAATGAATTTGAATTTTAAAATATATATATTTATATATAACTTTTAGAAATAAAAAGATTTGTCATCTGTAATAAGATGAAAATATTCTGAAGGACATCAAATCTTCATTTTATGAGAAAAATAAATTTATATATTCTAAATAATATTGTGACCCTATATTTGTTGTCATCAAAATATAAATTGATTTTCTTAAAATGGACAAGGACCGACTTAATATGGCCTGAGTCCATTTTATTGATAGTTAGAAAATTCTGAAACATGACAATGATCGAAAACGTCTTATAAATATGAGTAGGCAGATTTGAAGAAAATTCGGATAAATCTTCAAAGACAACCAAAGTTTTTAGATTTTCTATTAAACATCTGCAAGATATACGTAACAGGAATATGTCTAGAAAACATGCATATAATTTTAAAAAGAATTATTAACTGCATCAAAATATAGTCATTCACTATTTCTCTTAAAGTAATTGCATGAATGGCAAATAAAACGTAAGACAAAATTTTCCTTTCAAGTTTTTTTTCAATGTTTATAATAACTTGAATGTCAGATTTCTTAATTTATTTTAGGATTTTAGATATTGTTTTCTTAATTACTTTTTGTTTTTAATTAACAATGTTTATTATTTGGTTGTAATTCAAAAATCAATTAATAACTTGCACTTGTTATATATTAAATTTTTAACACATTGTAATATAAAATAGAAATATTTTTAGAACATGTACAAAATATACTGCCGCATAATTTCAGTTAATTTTAGCAGTTTTAAATTAAATTAAATTGCATGACATTTAATTAATAGAATTTCATAATGCTAATGAAATTCTATTAATTAATATAGAAGAAAATTTTCGTAAAATTAAAAGCACATTAAACAGTAAATCTTATCTTATATTGCTTTTATTTAATTCATTCACTAGACACAACACAATTTGCCATATCAGATGACAATGTTTGTTGATCTGCAAATCAATAAAAGATCCATTGGTATATTGTCTTTCGCCATTAATGTATTATTTAATGCCATTACTTGTCTATTCCGTAAATTTTACTTAAATAAAACCTTTTATAATAAAGAAATTAAAACCATATATGAGCAAAATTTATCGTTTATCTTATAAATCATTAAAACAAATATATCGATCTATAAGTTTCATACATTTATTCCATCTAAAGAAAATACCGAAGATTGATTTTATTTTATTGTATAAAAGTTATAGGGATAATATTTTTAGTTTCTTGTCGATAGATCATTTCTTTCTTTATTTCATAAAAATCAAATATCGTATATCGAAAAACAAATGTCATGTTATCTTTAACCTTGAGGTTATTGGAAAATTTCGCAGAAGAAAATTTCCTTTTTTTAAGCGCTGTTGGCCCAGATAATACATCTTAAATGCACAAAGTTATGTTTATTATTGATTAAATAAAATGCCACATTATTTTCTGCATCTCTATTTTTCCTATATTTGAATTAGGTTTTCAACGAGATATACATGCAAATTTTAAAAGCTTCGGATAGATTTTAAAAAAACTGATATCAAAAATCGAAGTATGGGTTTATTCAAAAATCGATATACTATCCATTATAAACTCTTAAAGTGTGTGCTATTAAATATTATCCGACAATTCTAAGAGGTGCTTGTTATAAAGTATCCTTTGTGATAAAGGAAGCACTCATCTTTTCATATAAGATGCCATTTGTGATATAATTCTCATAGGAAAACTTTCTTTTCTTTAGTTAAATAAACTTTTTTAAAATGTCTTTTATATTTTTTAATTATTATTATAATTTAAGTGCAAAATAAACTCTATTGCTCTACCTAAAAACTTTATTTTCAAGAAATATTATGTAATTCATTATTTCTTTATTTCAAAATATCTGAAATTACTATTAGAATAAAATATAAACATTTACACTAAGAACTAAATAAGAAAATAATTATTAATATATTAATGAACAACGTAACATCATTAAAAATTTAATTATGGTACTATAATTGATTATAATAACAATTCAACTTCTTTAAGGAAGTTAATGCTTTATAAGATAATGTTATTGAGTTATTTAATATAATTAAATAAAATAATAAACTATTGTTTTGTTTAATGGTTATTTTGTAAACAAAATTATACATATATAATTATAGTGTACAAAAATATTACAGATTTCACTATAATTTAGTGAAAATTAAAAATAAATAAATAAATAAAATAATGACTTTGTAGTTTGAAATTTTGTAAAAATATAACACACTACCTGTCAAAAATAATATTTCATTTTCTACCAAATTAAAATTTATACAATATTAATAAATGTGAAAATTTAAATTAAAAAATTCTAAAATTTATTATTAATTAAACTTGTCAGAAGTTTTATCGCGGGCTTCCAAATTCATTTATATGCATTCGTTAGAACGAAGGTAAAATTTCTGAGCACAAAGCACAAGTACGCAAAATAAATGTTTAGATATCTCAATTCTTGAAATGAAAATATTGCTGTCAGTAAAATAATTCCAATCTTTACTGAAGTTTAGCACTGAAAATTCAAGTTAAATTAATATAAAAATTTATTAAATAAACAAAATAGTTTGAAAATTTATATCTGTTGTAATTCCAATTTAAAAACAAATACATTTTGAATATTGTAATAAAAACTGTGGGTTGTGTTTTCGAAACATTTTGACCATTTTATATTAATTAATACTGCAAACTTTTCATTATAATATTAAATTATTTATTAATAATAATCCCAAATAAATCAAAATTCTAAAAACTTTTTAAATTTTCTTTTCAAAATTTACATATAGTATCATAAATTACGATTACATTTATTTAAATTTAAATTGATTTAATACTGACTTTCGAATTTATTTGTATTCTCTCTGTCTTTTTAATATAAAAAATTCAAATTTAAAGTTATTGATTAAATTATAATATTATAATTTGTTACGTTTAAATTCTGAATTAATTTAATTTCTAAAAACTTTATTCATCTTTAATTAGAGCATTTACAAATGTTTTATTTTGTTACTGTGATTAAAAGTTATGCTAGATTATACAATAAACAACATTCTTTTCTACATATTAAATAATATTAAAATAAGTTTGTTTAGAATTTATTTCTGGTTTAACATGAAATTTCTCTCACTTGACGAAATTTCACAACTCTTTCATACTGTTATTTTTATCAAGATTTCTGCTTTAGCAAAATTTAATTTGCATTCAGAATATTCACTTTTAATTAAATTAATTTAAAACATTTAATTTTATATAACATCTCGTTCTTTAATGCTATATTTTAAACATATTAAACAGATTAGGTTATACGTTTTTCTTTAAATAGTAAATTTTAAAACATTTTTTTCTTTTAAAAATGTAATTCACTCTAGAGAAAATGACTTTTTATTCATTTGATTATAAACCATTTTTTTCCAAAGAAACTATTTGAAATTCCCACTTAGTAACGCGAAGATTTTACAAAGTTTGATTAATATTTCTTACTTTACTTTAATGACTGTAAAGTTCGATTTTGGTCGACAATGTTTCATTTCATTTTTTTTTCTACCATGACAAGCTTGCTTCAATTAATCAAAACGGCAATTAAATCGACATCGAAATAAGGACAAAAGGTAACTGCATAGATAGAAGAATACAAATCATTTTTTGAAAGAATTTCAGGATTTCGTATGGATTTCCTTTCGAATGTAATGTAGCGTGATAATTAAGTGGTTAATACATAAAATCGGAAAAATTTCCACTTGGAAAAAGAAAGAAATATCTTGATTGAATGATATTTTGCGTTGTAAGAGTACATAATTGCAATTTATGGCTTCTAAATAGAACTTCTATATTAAAAAAGAAATGATTATGTAATTAGTTTTGAGCAAATTATTAAGAATTAATTATTTCAAATTATAATTAAAGTTAAAATTTAATTAAACATATTGTAATTAAAATATAATATTAAAATGATAACAGGAAAAACAATAATAGATAAAATGTAATTTATTTACTTATTACGAATTGTGTATATGCTGAGTAATTTATATATAAGTCTATATAAAAATAACAAGAATATTATATATTTTTGTATTATTTCCTTTATTTTATATTTTCCTTATAAGATTGAATTATATGTATGAAGTTAATAATTGTGCCGTTAGTTAAATTAATCAAAGTAAAATAAATCATAAAAATCATATTTAGATTTATCAAAGAAAAATATTTATTATGAATTCGAAAAATACCACATTGATGTTCCATTAACTTCCAGGAAATAAAGATTATGGTTAATGTCGAAACCACTCTTTTACAGTTCATTGGATTCCCTTATTTGAGTTGAATCCTCGGAATACATCTTTCAAAGTGTCAAAGAGATCTAAAAGCAACTGAAAGTTTGGTCTTCAGGATAATGATGGAGTACTTCGAACTTCGAATTGGTTATATAGAGCGAACATTATCCTGTAAGATGAGGTCTCTGATAGAGCCTGTATTTTCTCGTTTTGCTTATGGCTGGCTGGACATTTTTTTTGAAATGGTGCCGAATAATATTCATTTTTGATAGCTGACTCGCAATAAATTCATCACTACTGCATTTTTTATAAACAGAAAATGGTGAGAATCTTTCCAGAAAGTAAAATTGTGGCCTATATAGATATTGCTATTTTTCATCTTAGTTGTAGGATGATAATGGTGCGTTTAGGTTTCATTAATACCGAAGACCTGTTATGGGAACTGAGCATCTGATATCTCGAAACAATGTGATAGTTTGAAATAGTTTTTGTTAAATTTTATCTGTTAACATAATATCAGATTAAGCTCGTTGGAAGTTCTAGAACTGATATTGTATATAACAATCTCTCCTGCCATTACTTCTATTTTATGATAGAAAATACGGGCAATGTGTTTCGGTTTATTGACTTCCTCTGAAAGAAAGTACTAACTCTGTACTCTTAAATACAGATTATAAATATTATATTATCATAACAATATAACATAAATAATAAATTTTCGGCACAGAATTAATTATTAAAACATTATTTTCTTCAGTTTTAATATTTAAAAATAGCAACTTTGTTGATCTAAATTTATAAATCTGAGTTATTCGTATTTATTTTAAAAAAATTGTAAATATTAAATTAAATTATATTATTTTATTACGTTTTTAAATCGTATGAACTTATTTTTGTTATTAAATTTTTATAAAAGAAAGAAAATCACTACGACTTCGTACTTGAAATAAGATTCTAGGAAAGACAACACAGTTTTCATTCTTACGCTCTTTCTATATTTGTTCTTAAGGACATTGAATTGATTCAAAATCAATTTATAAAGACTGTTTTTAGAAACATCAGTCCCAACATATATGTTGAGATTTGACTTTTAGAGATCTCATCTTTCAATAAACACTATAAAACTTTTATTTAAATTCATTGAAATGTTGATACAGGACTCATATTCTGTACATGGTCTTCTTTTAGAAGAACGTTTTGTTAATGGATATAAGGAGGCCGCTGAGAAAAACAAATGATATGGCAGTATTTGATATATTTTGAAGGAATTGGTTTGTCTTCTCAACGATTTTTGAATCTGCGGATATATTTGCTTTTCATCTAAGGAGTATAGTAAGAAGGTACTTAGGTGCGCTAATGCTAATTTCTTATTTTAGGAGACTTCTAAATTCCATGAATAGTACACAGACATCGCAGTATTAAATGAAGGAATATCCTTATTATAAAGCCTATAAATGAAATTATTATTCTCTCTCATTACTTCTTCTCCAACTACGATTAAATAAGCTGCGAATTGAGATATAAATACCCGACTATATTGTTTGTGAACCAACATTGTATACTCTGAGGTGATATAAAAAATTCAATGACACACTTACTTCTTTATTGTAAAAATTTTAAATATTATAGAAAAAATATTACTTAAAACTTTGTTTTTCTATTAAGCTAATATGCTATTTTTGTATTGAAAATTATTTTTTGTAACCCCGACTATAGGAGTAACCCTAAATGGTCAAATAAACGTAATAAAGTTTCCATTAAAAATATATACAGTAATTAACATATTTAAACTTAAATATAAATTAATTATAAATCCATAAATTTGGTATAACTATTTCAAAGCATCAACATAAAATACATGATTAGTAAGAAATTAAACAAAATTGATAATTTAAAAAGAAAATTTTTTATCATAAGAAATTATTGTTTTAATAAATAATTGGCATTGCCTTTAATATATTTCTCAGGAAATGATTAAAACGAAGACCATCCATGTCACCTTCATTTACTTTTCCACATTATTAGGTGATGTCAGAGATCAGTACCATATCTAGGTACCACAGCTGCTGCGATACAACCAACGCCACCTGGCGTAGCAATTTGGCAGTAGAAGAACCATAAAGACACGTTACACAAACTATTAACACGTTGAGAGTTGCTAGAGAAATTTATTGTCTGCATTTCTCCAAAAAACTTTCCTCGCTTGAAACATAAACATGCTTATCTGCCATTAAATGGTATATAAATATACAACTGATATATGAAATGATAATCATATTGAAACGTTTCCTTATTTTTAGCATTTATTATTATTCTAATTTCTTGAATTTACTATAAAAATAAAAACATAAAAAATATCTTCTCTGAGATTTATATTATTATAAATGTTTGCATTTATTTACGTATAGCTCTTTTTTATAAATTAATATTTAAATTAAAATTTAATATAATTATATTTCCAGATCCTTTATAATTAGAATTCTTATTACCTTGAATATATTTATCTAATTATTATTTTGTTTACATTGTACTTTTCCATGAAGAGTACATATTCGAATAATTAATAAGGTAAATCCTATTATATCAGTAAAGGATAAAAATTATTATATGGTTTTAAAACATAAAATTATATTATAAAAAGTAATTTTAATAATTAAAAAAATAAAGTTTTTCCTTAATTAAGAAAATATCTATCATGTGAGAGATAAATTAGAAGGCACAAAAGAAAATTGTATAAGACAATATTAACTAATTGAAAGTAGGGTATTTTTTTTTATTCTATCAAGTTTTATAAATCTTTTAAAAATAATTTTAACAAAAACATTTTGTTAGATTTTAAAGCTTATTAAAAATAAAAATATAATTTATAAAGAAATTTATTATGTATTCAATACCACAATGTTAAACTTTGTTAGCAAGTTTTTACGGCTGCTCAATATTTAAAGATGTTAAAAATGTTATTAGTCATTACAAAACTTATTTAATTTTTATAACTATTAAATACCAAAAAGTAATTCTATTTAATTAATTAAAGCAAAATAATTACATATTTATATTAATTCTATTTATTTTTTAAAAAAATAATTAACATAATTATATTTGCTACATTTTGAGTATGTAAATTCCAAATATATCTTTAAAAAAATTAAATGTAAATAAATTTTTACGTATTAATAAATTTTAAACTGATTAAACAATTAGTTATAAGTAATTTTAACGAATTTAAGATAGTATTATTTAATTTTAAATATAAATAACATGCTTGAATATTATTCTATTAGTGGAGTTTATAATAATATATAAAAAGGAAATGATACAGTTGTACTGACTGAAAAATGGCTTATTCGAATAAAAATATATCAATATCTCGATATAGCATTTTCTCGAGATTTAAAATAAAATAAAACTACAATAAATATAACAATAGAGATTTAGAGATTGAAAATATATATATATATATATATATCATTAACAGTATATTCTTAGTAAAGCCTATATTGGCATTCCCCTGAGAGAAGTCAATCTTCAAAGTGAACAGAAAAGGGAGATAATTTCCCTCGGGTACATCAGGAGCTATACTAAGTAAAAGAGCACCGACTTACTGAAAGATCCTAACTCTTTACTTTGACCAATCTCCATGAAAACTTTATGACATATTGATCCTGAGATCGAGAGATCTTATCAATCAATTCAGTCATAAGTGTGCGCTGTTCCACACAAGCGAAAAATCAGATTTACTATGCTGACAGCTGAAAATCTGTCATATTAGCAGGAATCAAATTGAATAGGAGAAATACTTTCTTATAGAATGCAAAAAGGTTTCATCTAGGAACTCTGTGTATATAAATCAAGATTTTATTATAATTTATGTAGGAAATCATGGTTATTATTCACTGCAAATTCCATATAAAATATTTTAGCAATATAAAAAATTTGACTTTTGATATCGATTACTGAATTTTTACAAATAAATTATGAAATTTTTAATTATTAAAATATGACTTTACAAAACAAATTTATTATACATTTCATAATTTATATAAAACTATTCTTTTCATTTAAAAATTGTTTTAATTTATATGAAAAATCAATTATTAATTTATTTGTACTTAATCAGTCAATTACTCCATTAACATTTAAGGATTAAAAACACTTAATGCAAACAGCAAAAGGAAATGAATAACTAATTGAACGTTATCTTCTAATGAATTAATTAATAACATATTTCGGAATTAAATTCAAATTCAACTTAAACACCCAATTTAACTTTTACACTGGAACGATTCCAAAGTTTATAATGTAGAAAATTGATCATAGATATAAATAAAATAAAATATCAACATATTTTCAAAAAATGAAATATATGAAAAAGTTCATTAAAAAGAACAACTTTTCTAAACTTTTTATTAAACAGATGAGATATTAGTTTTTCCTTAATATTACTTTTACTGTAATGAAGTCATAAGATGTTCAAAAACTGTTTCCTATTCTTGTTATTTTTGAAAAAATAACTAGTCGAAAAAAATAAACTCTTCAACACTTTATTTAATTATGTTATTTATTTTAATTTTTAATTATATTTTAATTATAATTTTTAAAAATTTTTAATTTTAGTTTTTGTTTTATAAATAATGGATTCCTTTTGCTTTTTTCTTTTATAATAATACTCTTTTATTCTTAAAAATTACTTTTGAAATAATCTTACTGACATTGAACTTTAATTAGGAAAAATACAAAATGAAACAGCTTAATAACATTTCATTTAGCCTTACCAAGATAATTAGAAAAAAGAATTTGATAATGAAAATAAACATACATTCTTATGGATTATCAATTACTTTTTATTTATAATTTACTTAACATCGGTTTATTTTCAAAAGCACTAGGTTAATTAAAGCCATATCTAATTATAGAAAAAATAAGAAACTGAGTTATAGTTTCAAATATTTCTCAAATTTAAAAAATAAATAAATATTAAATAGAAAAAATTATCAAAACATAATCTAGAAAGAGAAATACAATTATTTTCTTTATGTAATACTGGAATTTCTATTTAAATTTTAAATTATTTTTATTTAATTTGTTTATAATTTAATTTAAAAATATGTAAAGTTTATATTTTATTAATTTTAATTGAATTAAATATAGGCCTAATTAATAAAGAAAACTCGATGGATGGCTTTTACAATTAGATCTCAAAAATAAAAATAAACTTACAAACATTTTATGCAATAATTTCAACTTAAAAAAAAAACTAACCTAAAACATGAGAATAATATAATATAGAATTGTATAGAGTTAGAATATAATATAGGTAGAAAAAATATATAGATTATAGAAGACCGTAGAGTAAAGAATAATATAGAGGTTGCTTGCAACAGAAATTCTCTCAAAATGTTAAAAAAATATTAAATAATATAATAATAGCTTTAGATTTAATCGGATACATAGCTTTTAACTTTAAACATTATGAATTACTGTTATATTAAAAAAGAAAACTGTCATTAATTAGAATATTTCTATTTTATTTGCATTCTATTTTTACTTAGAACAACTCTTCTGTCTGGATGTTAATATCTTTTGGAAAGAAATATGATATTCCTATCACAATTTACATTATTTTTGTAAACAAATAGAGATGAATTTTATTCATTTATTTATAAAAATATTTTAAATATTATATATAGAATGAAATAAAACGAATGTTACAGAATGAAAAAAATTCATTACTGAAGTGGATAGTTTCTAATTTTATTACTAATCAAAATACAGAATAGAAGAAACTTTAAAAAACTAAATAAATCATTATTTAATAGAAAGCAGTTGTTACTATTAATTGTTAATTGATAATAAATATGAACATAGTAAAAACAGAATTTTAAAATGAAATGTGGATTACTTTAATTGGATTTGATTCGTTGAATAACTTCACGGTAATTGTCAATTTTAACTCTTACAAGCCAAACCCTCAGTATGAATGAGAGATGAGGAACGACGACACGACTCGATATTATCCATGAAAAATCACGAAGGTTCAAGATCGAAACTGAATTCTTCACGGCTGCAGGATGAAATATAAATATTGGACTATCTAACCCTTCTCTCTTAAAGCACTTTCTAGAAGTTACTACAAAATTTATGTAATATTCACTTTATGAATAACTTCATTAAAATAATTAAATTAAAATAATATAAAAATTGTAATTTTAAAAAGTAAGGGTTCAAATATTAAACTGGAAGGCGAATTCTGTAAATTATGTATTGAAGAAAACAAAATTAATAACTAAGATTTGTTGAGAATTTAATTTATTTAACTACTTTCAGTTAAATAGAATTTAATTATTTGTCAGTTATCTCAAATGATTTAGAGTACATACAATTATTATTTTAAATAGCACATGTTATATAGGCCTATGTATAATGCTCTAACTCTAAGTTTTTTGTCTGTAGCTATTTGTATAATATTCATCAAGAAAATTTTAATTATTATACAGACAAACCCATATTAGAATGCAAAATTTTATAAAATAAATATAATTACTTTAATTTGTGTTTACTTATCTTTTATTGTCTTTATTACAGTTATTGCAACAAAAACCTTTTTAAATATATATATTTAGAGTGTTATATTAAGAATATATGTGTATACAGGGTATCCCATAAGTTGCTTTACTGTAATAACTTTTTCTGCTATTGTATATTTTTAAATTTTTGTTTCGGGTTTTTGAAAATATGTTCCTTGAAAATTTATTAATGTTTACGTTGAAGTAACGCATTCAAAATCAACTCTTGATTGTTCTAATGTAAAGAATATACATACAATCTGTTATAAAAGTATAGAAACACCATAAATTTTGTGTTTTTTCAAGATTTATTTTGAAATTATTATTGGAAATATTATTAATTATTTTACATCGTCATTTAATTATTTTATCAGGTTTTTTTACAGTTTATAAAGCAGCATAAATGTTTTTTCCACAAATATTCATTTTTGATTTTTGATATTCATTCATGTGTTACAGAAGTATAGGTACACCACTTAAAAGTCTCTTAAAAGTTAATTTATCATAATAATAATTAAAATTATCACCAATAGAGTGAGATGTCATCATTTTTAACTGTCATAGTGGCTTTTTTGAATGTTTTATTGAATGTTATATAAACATTTTCAACAATGCCTCATGGAACTGTACTTCAGGAGCAAGAAATACGTAGAATTTATTATTTGAGTGGTTCAGGCAAGTCTCTGAGGCAAATTGCTGCAGCTGTAAATAGATCTATGAATGCTATTCGAAATGTTTTGCAAGAAGGTGAAAATTATGGGTAAAAAAAGAAGTCAGGATGGCCTAGATGCTTAATATTCAGGAATGAGAGATGCGTTTTGAAGCTTATAACTAATAAAAAGTTGTCAACAAGGCAAGCTGCTGTTGAATTACCAGTAGATGTATCTCATGTGACTATTTGGAGAACTTTAAAAAACAATGACAATGTAAAATATTTAAAAATGAAGTTGAAACCACCTTTAACTGCCAAATATAAATCAATGTGTTTAAACTGGGCTAAAGACAAGATGGGATGGGCTGAAAAACGGCAAGAAATAATGTTTAGTAATGAGAAGAAGTTTAATTTGTATGGCCCTGATGGTTTTCATATTATTGGCGTGATTTAAAAAGAGAAAGCAGGGTTACAATAAACCAGCAGCAATGGGGTGGGTCTGTAATGATTTGCTGTGATTTTGGATGGGGAGGTAAAACTGATTTAGTATTTGTTGACAAAAATATGAACTCAGAAAAGTATCAAGAATTATTGTATGATAATATGACTATATTTGGTGCGTTAATTGGAGGACATAAATGGAAATTGCAACAAGATAATGCTTCCATTCATGCCTCAATATCAACAAAAAAATTGGTTTAAAAAAGAAAATATTGATGTAATTGACTGGCCTTCACGTAGTCCAGATTTAAATCTCATTGAAAATTTATGGGGCATTTTAGCAGCCATTGTTTATAAAAAAGGGAAACAATATGAATCTGTAAATCAATTGAAAATTGCAATAATGGATGCATGGGATTAAATTAAGGATGAACAATTAAAAAAAATTATAAACTCTATGCCTAACAGAATTTTTCAGGTAATTGTAGCCAAAAGGGGTGAAACCAAACACTAAAAGTGTTTAAAATATATTTAAAAATTATTTTTATGTAATTTTAGAAAGTGTACCTATACTTTTGTAACACATCAAAAAATGAATATTTGTGAAAAATAAATTTATGATGCTTTATGAAATGTAAAAAACCTGATAAAATAAATAAATAATGATAAAAAATAATTAATAATATTTCCAGTAATAATTTCAAAATAAATTTTGAAAAAAACAAAATTTGTGGTATTTCTATACTTTTGTAACAGACTGTAGGCTCGCCTGATTTGACAGCATCTGACTTCTTTGGAGTTACCTGAAAGACCGAATGTATGTCGATAAGCCCCTAACCATCCAACAGTTTAAAGACAACATTAGGAAAGAAATTCAAACGCTGGAGCCAGATATATTGAGTTGCTATAGAAAATAATGTAGAAAGAGCCTGTGCTAGCAAAGCGAAAAATGGGAGTCATTTGTATGACATAATTTTCTACCCAAAGTTAAAAAAATTCCCATTTTTGTATTTTGCAATATAAAAAACATAAATACAAATTATTAGAAACAGAAAATGTACTCAATATTTAAAAGGTTCCTTACGGTCACTCTGTATATATTTAAAGTTGCTCAGGAAGAGCTGCAAAAAATTATATAATTTACTAATTAGTTTCAATTAATTAAAACAATTACTAGTTTTCAAACATTAAATTCTAGAAAATTTTAAGAAATTAAAATGAAATATTTAATGTCAGGATTAACGTCTAATAATATTTCATTGACTAACATATTTCAGAGGATAACAATCCAATTTTTAAATACTTTAATTTTAAAAAATGAGGTTAAAATATCAATGAGAATAATGTGCTGTTTTATTGTAAAAAATTATCGATCCGAAATGTTAAAAATTATAGAACTATTGAATATTTTCAATCAACGAAAAAGACTTTCTTGATAGTTGATAGAATATAAGATGTTTGCAAGAAACTAGAATGGATTTCAAAAATAACACACTCAAAATTTCAATTCCCTTATGAAAACAAATGTGGAATTTTAAAATATCTGTACTTCTAGCTAATTGGATTTTTCAAATATTTATTTTTTTATTCTAACGTTACAAAGGAAGAAGAGCAGAATTTATATCTTTTGTTATTAATATCGTACTTGAAAAATTTACTAAAATAATAAAATAAACAGAAAAGATGTAATTAATACTTCTAAAAAATGAAAATTTTCTATAATTCAGTAAGAGAGAATTCTAATACATGTACCAGTAAACTCTATTAATAATAAGTTTCGTATTTAATTGCTTAATATCTGATCAATCAAACTTCATTCAAACTGTATTTATATTCATTATTTTTTTTTATCAATATTATCAAAGACGAAAAAAAAACGAAAATTTATTTTTTAATGCTTTCTTTTACTTGGATCGAAATTTAAAGAAAAATATTTTAACGTAAAAGAGTTCCGCAGCTTCAATAAATTCAATAAATTTGGAAAAGCTTGCCATAAAGTATTCGATCAATTGAGTATCGCATGTTTTCCCTCTCTTACCATCCAGCTTCAAGTTCAACTGCGTAAATCTTCATAACTTCATTCAGCAGATGGAATGCATGTGTGAAGGTTTACAAATCTGAAAAAATTCTCATTTCCTCAAACTTTTATAAAACTTCAAACTTTCCTTTTTTAAAATCCTAAATAGTTTAACGATATTTTTATTTTTTCAAACTTCTTTAATTTTCTAAATTGATTCAGTGAATCAAACTTAAACTATATCTTTATCAATCTTTAAAACAGTAGCCTGTTAAAATTTAACACAAGTTAAAAGAATTTTAGTGATTGATATATATATACATTTACGTCAAAATCTATAATTTATTGAAACATTTTAACAAATAAAAAATTTTATTTGAGTTTTCAAGAAAACTTTTACACGCTTTTCCTATATAACGATAACGATAAAACATCAAATGTTTCTAATCTGTTCAGAGATTCGATTCTCTCTTCAAGTATCAATGTATATATTTGACGAATTTAATGAAAATTATTTTCTGGAAAATATAGTATTATTTGTACTATAAAATAATGCTAAATGTTTGTTAAAGAAGCGAATATAATGCTAAATTCTATACATTGTAATAAATTTTCTATCAATTACAGATTATCGGTCATTTCTAAATTTTACATTTTAATGTAAAACACATTTATTTATTGAACATTTTGATATAAAGTTATTCTAAAAAATGATTGATTTTATTTTATTAGTAATTGGATTTAGGGGCTACATTATCATAGCGATTTTAATAATAAAAAAAGGAAACAAATTTTTATTATTAAATTATCGCTATTACTTTTAATTTATATTACATAATTAGCTGAAAGTATTTAATAATCATGTAGTCTATCACTAATTTGACTCTATCACGTAGACTATAATATTCAATATTATACGTGGTAAAGTCAAAATCAAACTTTTAATATAGCTTATGTTATTGTTAATAGAAGTTATTTAAAAAGAATTCTATTATTCGATTAATAGTTGTAAATTTTAAAANTATAACTAAGTAAAATTATATGTAATACGAAATCTTTTTTTGCTATGATGATGTTATTTTTCATTTTTTAATTGAAATAAAAAAATTGAAAATGATCAAATTTTACTCTTATTCGAAAAAAATTGCTTACAAAAATAAAATATTTCAAATAACTAAATTTAATGTAAATACAAATATCAAGTTTTATTGTAATTTCCTTTTTGATTTTGTTGCAGCAAATTCATGCAGCAAATTTGATCTCGTATCTAATTTTTAGCCCTTTCTTATTGTTAAATTGAGGAGAAATTCTTCGATATAATACTTCCTATATTAAGTTTTTATTAATTCAAAATTCAAAAATGAACCTTTTGCGGTTGCTACTGTTATCGGAATTGTTCAAAATAAAATACAAGCAGTAGTTAAATTACAATATAAAGGTGAAGTTACGTGATTTTTGATAAACAAAAGTTTTACAAATTCATGGATATATTGTGGTTTCTACTTTCGCGACTGTTAAAGTAACAGAGTATTAAGACTTAAGTATTGTAATCGGTCATTTTTTTACCCTTCGAGTTTTCTGCATTTCGCGACCTTTTAAGGTTCTTTGATTCCAAAAATATTAGAAATTCTGTATTTACAGTACGTATGAATGTATACGTATCCATATTTGTGTATATGGGCGAGGAGTGTGTAGATGTAGGTGTGTGTATATGTGGGTGTGACAGAGAGAAAAAGAGTTGGCTTGTATTAATATTTTACTTTATATCCTGGACCAAAAGTTTTGAAATTTGGCAGGAATACTATATAATAGGGTATTAACCTGTTACATTTTGGGCATTTTTTCATAAACTAAATATTAGAATCGATTGCTTAAAATGTTTATATAATCGTATTTATTCCACACCAATGTCGTCATTTGAGCAATAGTATTATTAAGAGTTGTATAAAATCCGTGTTTTAAAAACTCGCATTTGAGTCTTTCATCTTTGAATAAAATTCTCAAAACTTTGATGCAATGGTGTCGAGATGACCAGCGAATTGCACAAAAATAAGTTTAGGTAATTTTGAAATTTCTTGTGCTTTCTTTCAATTTTATGTTCTACCATTTAAATAATTTATATTTTCTTGCTCAGTATTTTTTCGAGTAAACATTTTTAGAATAAAAATTAATTAAATATCTATATTCATCAAAAACCGAAATGCACCTGCATATGATAAATATAATTCAAAACTGTACTTTAGCTAACTTGCACGAATAGTTTGAGTTATAACAGTGCCATATACAGTATATCTTAGAAAATGGCCATTGGTTTTAACTGCTTTAAATTCAATTATATGACGTTGTTGCAGGTTTTCACTTTTCACTAAACTTTTCTTGAGTAGAGTAGTTTCGATCTCGGTTTAATAATGTCTTTGTTTTAAATAGCTTAGGCCTCTTACACGCATGAATTCAGAGATAGTGCCTCAGTGCCTCATAGTAATTATTCCAGTGGCTTCTACGATTGTTTTAACAAATGGTATAGACGGTATAAGTGCAAAAACAATTTATTTTAAATATATGGCGTAAAAGATTTTGTACGTTGTATAATAAAACCCGTGCCTAAAGATTGGTTCTTTTTTTATTCTACTAAGTGTAATAATATATATAGTTATAAGACAGTAATTGATAAATATTTTATCTTATAACCGAATTTCAGTTTAATTTGTCTTCTAGCCACACGCTAAGATGTTCTGCTACCGCCTTGGGAATTGAGCTTCGAATCCGACTCAAATTCAATAATTTATCGTGCCTAGTATGAATCAGAACATCGTTTTCTATTTCTTGCCCAAACTCAGTATGGATCTCATCTTGTCATTAGAAGAATTGTTGACCTTGATAATTATACAAGCATAACTTTGTTAGAACTTCGCGTTGATCAATCTAATCAATTTAATTATTTGAAAATATATCTGAAAATTCTATCTCTGCCATTAGAACAATCTCCAGAAAAATTTCTATTATATAATCTCATAGTGGCTTGTCCAGTAACTTTGAATAAAAAGATTGTCATAAGTTTAAAATCGAGTGATTTTACATATTAATTATCCAATTTTTAAATGTCTTATTTATAAAATTTTTAATTTTATAAGTTATTAATATACAGTACAAAAAAAAATTGCGTTTGCTTTTAAGCAAACAAACACAATTATAAAATGCACCTACATGTTTCTATTTTAATAGCAGAATTCAAATACACATCGAATTTGAATTTATCTTGTTTGAATATTGAAATATTGATTAATCTAATGAAGAATACAGGGAAAAATCCATCGTTTTGCTTGATAATAAATAAAATATTAAAAGTCTTTTTAAAAAGACGAGTCAGTAAATATCTTATTAATTTCTTTAATGTTCTAGATGTAAAAGTATCATAATATATCTATTTGTTTTTGAAACTAAAAAGTAAATTCCATGATATTATTTATTCCAATTTAAATGGAATAAATAATGTTATGAAATTTACAATATGTCAATTTTAATGAAGTACTGTATTGTATTTTTTAATATTTTATTTTTATTATTATGTGTTGGGTTTAGTGGGTTATACTCGGTACACACTGGTGGCTGTGTACTATGCCGGACCAGAGTCAAGGCATAGCAACCAAAACAAAACTAAAATTAAATGTGTGTGTCAGTGTCTGTATTCAGGAATTTCCTAACAATGTGGCATGTATTCAATATAGTGGCCTTCTGTAGTGTGATGTATGTATTTCTACTCAATTGTAATGTTCCCAGGCTTTTGTGTAGCGTGTGTGGTATCACACCTGTACAGGAGAGAACGACAGGTACAATAA